>NC_072779.1:1596486-1896486 GCF_022539595.1 Amphiprion ocellaris
TCTGTGCAAATTTTATGGTTTGGGGTGGTAATGATATAGTCCAGTTTATGTTAACATCAGCCAGTGATGCTGATGTTGTAAAGTCTTATAGCAGATGGGATGAAGGACCTGTGATAGCGTTCCTTCTTGCAGGGTGGATGTCTCAGTCTGCTGCTGAAGGAGCTGCTTAAAGACCCCACAGTGTCATCAGTGGGTGAGAGGGATTGTCCATGATGGATGTGAGCTTTGCCAACATCCTCCTCTCACCCACCTCCTCTATGGAGTCCAGGGAACAGTCCAGGACAGAACCTCCTCCTGACCTTCTGTTTAGTCTCTTTCTGTCCGTTAGAGGAACTTATTTTGAAAGGTAGCCACAATGACAGAAAAACAGGATAATCTAAGCTATCAATGGACTCCATATCCATGTTGGTACAGTTCTATATAATGCTGGTGGTAATAAAAGGTTTCAAAGCAAAGAATAACAGCAATTTAAATCACTTAAGAATGGTGATATTTTTCTGCGTAATCCTGTTGCCTTGCAGAATAGCCTTCTTTGGAGCTTTGGCAGGTTATGCTGCCTACTAATATAAAAAAAAGAAAGAAAAAATGTGAAGTTGGCATGGGATGTGGCGTCTTTTGCCCAGTGAGTCTGTTCATCATTTAGAACTGTAAGAATTGGCAGCAAACATCTCATTGATGAAGACTATAAAGAGGATGTTCAACGTGAACTCAGGGTTTTCCTGACACACAAAGCGCCTTTTGGTTGAATGCTGTTCACACTTGTGGTGCTTCCTGCTGCCAGCCAAGTACCTCTGCAGTCTGACCTCCTAAAATCTGGTGCTTTTCGCTTTAGCTGCGAATGAGGAGAATTCTGTTTATTAGGACTTAAACTGTAAATCTCACCTGGACCAAGTCTTCTAGTACAGAAGACGGATACTTTACAGAATGTTGATCAAAACTCTTTAGGTATCGAACAAGTAGAGATCAGGAATCGTAGCGAATCTGTTTGTGGGTCAATCTATAACTGAGGGACTTTTGAAGTCCATGGGATATATCTTACATAGATTTTTAATAAAAGTAAAACCAAAACTAATGTTTTTATGTTCATTATGATCATGTCTTTACAAATTCCATAATTATTTGTCATGTAAACAATCACTTATTAATAAAAATGACTGGATATCACTAAAATGTCAACTAAATAACCATCCAAATGTAATAACAACCACCTTCTAATGAGCTAAACAATAATAAAATGAGCTGATTCAGAAATAGTTTAGATTGTGTTCTTTTTATTACATTGAAGTAATCATGACAGATATTTCTTTTTTTGGTAATATATCAAATTTTATATGGAAAATAACAAATCGATTTCCACTAAGTTCCCCATTATAAAAACACCTCTCCAGGATGTGTGTTAATTCTAGATCACATGACCTGCTCCACATGATGTCATTTCCTCCTGAAGAAAAGACTGGCCAGACTCCAAGGCTTTCTGAGTTATTTAATATAAAGTAGTCAACAGGTTTACGTCAATATCTTTAGAAATAACTTTACATTTCAATTTTATTCAGTTGTATATATAATATTTAGAAGACTCTTTCTCTAAAATGCCATGTGGTGTTTGGTTATAGGCGACCATGTTGATTTTAGGCCTGAAAACAGCAAAAATGTCAACTATGATACAAAAAGTCCTGCAGTTATATTTTCTGCACTTTTTCTCAATATTAACTGGAAGTAGGTGTGCATTTCAGTTAATTTCCTGGAACACAATTAATTAGAATTCCAGCAAGTAGGACAAACCACCCCCTGCTCTCCACAAGGCTGTGATCTGAAAGACTTTGAAATCAGTTCGCTGTCGACGTCCTCCTACTTGAAGTAGACATGCAGTGACGTTCAAAGATTAGGAATATTTTAGGTAAATCACTCCAACTAACAACGAAACTCCTCGGTTGTGTTTTTGTAGTGGTTAGTTCGTTCCCCGTCACAGATAAATGTCCAGTGATGGATGCAGCAGAACATATTTCAGCTGTCTTGTGTTCTTGTTTGGACCCAGCCTCCAGCAGTCACATCCAGTGAGCACTCAGGGAGAAATGGTGTCCTGCGGGAGGCACAGATACCAATTTGTCCGGCAGAAAGGGGCGAGAAGCAAAGTGCTTGCAGGCCATGCTGCCAAACAGCTTTAATGGACGACAACACCTGGAACCTGGGGCCTGTTGTCAGGTCGCTGCTCTACCAGGTTTGACCTCAGGACACGCTGTTGTGGCCAAATCGTCCGTCCATTACCAGGTCTCTGAGGGCGAGAGTGTGCAGTGTGGTTTCTTCATGACTCATCCCAAGCATTTAATAAGGGACTTTTAGTTTCTTCCTCTAATTATTCACTAACTTTCAACACTTTTTTGCGTGTGAGAGGTAAAATGTCATTAACCGCTACAGTTGAAAAAAACACAAAATCATTAAATAATAATGGAGTCAACATGACAGATTGATGATACCTACTTGCCAAAAAGAGGCCAGCGGTGTTTTGTGAATGATTTTCCGGCTCCTTCAGGCCAAACACAAGTGAGTCCGAATGAGTCGGTGCGTCAGTAAACAGCTATATATTTATATTTTAGGAGGAAGTTGTTGAAAGCACCATGGGCAGGGTATGTGTCTCCAGCTGAAAGTAGAAATGAAAGGAAATGTTTGAACCCGGCCGCTTTTTTTCCCCCCTCCAAAGCGCTTCCTGCTGCTTTGAAGTGTGTAGTATTTGTTGGGCTTCACTTGGCTGTCAGATTAATACCTTCTCAACTGAAAATGAAAATGGGTGAAGAAGCAGTTAATCCGCATAAGAATATTTTTTGAGGATGAGAAGCCGCGACTCTGGCAATCTGTCTGCGTATTGATTGGTTGTCTGGCACTGCAGAGTTAACCTGACATGCTGGGATCATTTAATTCCCTCTTTCTGCCTATCCCTGAACACAATCTGACCTCATCTAGAACCGAGTTCCCGGTTCTGAGGATGAAACGCAGCAGGACCCATACAGCTGGACAGAGATGCATTCAAAAAGTGAACATTTTTGAAGTGTTAAGTGGAAATAGGTTGTTTGTTTTTCAGAAAATAATTGATCAGCTGCACAAAAATGGAAAAAAAATACCCAGAAATGCTGCTTTTTACAGTATTTTGTAGTTGGGCATTGGAAAAATGAATATTTTGCTCAGGATTTGGGAATATACTGCAATAATTAATTGTTTTGGTCTCTTTGCGCAGTGAAAGCAACAGTTAATTTACATTAGCTCACTGTTGTCTTTAAAAGTTGTTATTTTAGCCTGCAGTCGTTTAGATTTTGATAAATTTGTGGCATTGAAATAAGGGTCGATCTATGTTTTAATTTATTGTAAAATTTTTTTGGCTTGATACTGATTATAAGTAATCAGATAGACTAATAGCCATTGTCAAGTAAAATTATAAATAATATTTTGGAGTAAAACTAAAAAAGATTAACACAAGTTCAAGCTTTTTATAAATTTAACTGACAGTACTAATCCTTGAGTGCTGATTGGCTGTTAATCATGACATCTAACCAGTCAGATGCAGTTGCTAGGATTTCTTGAGACAAAATAGGGCATTTTAAAATAAATTTATTTTGCTGAACCTCAGTTTAATAAATAAACTGAATTTTAGTGGAATTAACTCACATTTCTTGTTCTTGTTCCAACGTAATTTAACCTAATTTTTTTTTTTCAGCTAATTTTAGAATTTAGAATAAACATGAACATGATTTGTGGTCTTTAAATGAATTGAATCAACTCCTTCAATCCAATTTTTGTAAAGAATCAATACTAGAATGATAACAGACTTCCCAGCATACATTGCCTGAGAATTAAAACAAAATCTACACATGTGCAACTCACATTTTTAAATGAAAATGAAGGAAATTATTGCATTTGGAATCTTTCTGGAAATAGAAACCGGTATCCGCCTGATTTAGATTAGCCAAACATTCCCTAAAAACCCTCAGGAGGAAACAAATTAAAGACTCTGCACCCCTTACATACACAGAGAAGTAATCATAGACTTCTTCTTTTCTAATTTTGTAATCGTATTTGACCACCAGCAGAGTGGATCTCATCAGTTTACACACAATCACACGGTCAGCATGAAATCTGAGACAATATGCTTCCTTCCCACCTCCTACTGAGTGTCTCCATACATCCTCCAGGTCCACTCTGACCTGCTGAACAATGCTGCCTTCCTCCATATATATTATTTCACCTCCTACACCACAAAGATTGGCTAATAATTGCACCTTAGAAGGCCCCGTCGGTGCTTATTGAAAGTCATAGAACACCGTTAGAGCTCTCATAGGAGCCATTTCCTCCCATATATCACACACAGGCTCTTATTTGTGCTGCCAGCTTTTTATATGACAACTTATTATCTTTGTTGTTAAATAAATAATACAGTTACTGCAATCAAAGCTGAAGAAGTTATAAACCTTTTAGACAAACCTTCATGTTTTTGATGCCATTGTTTCAGTGCACTTGTTTTTTTTATTCACTGATTGGAACGTTAAATGTTTAAATGTTGAAATTCTCCACATCTGAATCTAATCAAGTACCTGTGGGATTTGTTGGAAAATCAAGTCAAACCACAGTATGCCCTCAGAGATCTGTGGAGTTCATGTCTTGGTTTTTTATTAGGTAGGTGGTTTTGTTGTTGCGGCTGATCTACACGACCATTCAAAAGTTTGGGTTAGGTTCACAGGCATCAAATCTTAAATGAGCCGTCATGTAGAAAGTGTCCGAGGTCCACCGTACAGCTAAAGCAGCTAATCATAAAAAAAAAAAACCCCAACAACTGCAGTCTAAACTTTGACAACTGAAATAAGCAGTATGTAGGAAATAACATTCACTGTCTGAACCCCAAAACCCACCAGCAGTTTTGAAATCCATGTTATGTTAATAAAAACACAATAAAGAAACACCAAAATGACATCATTTATCACAGCTAAAAGAAACAGCACAAGCAAAATGTCATCAGACTGAACTGATTATATCTAACATGTGGTTCCACCAGGAAAACGAACCAAATAAGCTTAAAATTGAGATATTTCATCAAGAATCCTTTAAAACTTCGCCAAAAAATAAACAATTAGCCACAACCAGAGTCTGTAAAAAGCAAAAAATTCTGGTCTAACTGCTGCAACCGGGAAGAAATGAATGACTCAGCTTCAAATAGGAGTCACATGAGAGAAATTCTGATTTGTTTCTCAGTTGAACTGCAGGCTGTGTTTCCACATAACACAGGACAGACGAGTATGAAAACAAACACACTACCAATCAAAAGTTTGGGGTCATCCAGATAATTCCATGTTTTCCATGAAAATTCCCACTTTTTTCCATGTGCTAACATAACTGCACAAGGGTTTTCTAATCATCAATGAGCCTTTCAACACCATTAGCTAACACAATGTAGCATTAGAACACAGTAGTGATGGTTGCTGGAAATGTTCCTCTGTACCCCTATGGAGATATTCCATTAAAAATCAGCTGTTTCCAGCTACAATAGTCATTTACCACATTAACAATGTCTACACTGGATTTATCATTCATTTAATGCTATCTTCTGCTTTTCTTTTAAAAAAAGGACATTTCTAAGCAACCCCAGACTTTTGATCGATAGAGTGAACAGAACTAATTGAAGGACAGCATCTCTTGTGGTCACTAGTGTCCAGCGTTTCAAACGTTTAAACTATTATTACAGTATAACTGGAATCCACTCAAGGTTAATTCAGTCGCTGCTCCAAAATGTCAGTGTTTCCAAGGGGTGAATGGATTTGCTTCCAATCGGCGACTAGTTTTCACCACTGATGATAATTAAAAATGAAGTACAGTACAAAGGCCGTGGCTTTTAATTTGCTGACCTCTGCTGTTGTCGGTCAGTAATATTCAGGAAAAAAAACAAGTAGCAGTGTGACGGAGCACATCAGACAGTAAAAATCAATTCATTGCCATCCTCTGTCATCCACAGATGGTGCCACTTCAATCTCCTTTCTATTTTGTCAGGCTAATGTGCTGAAAGATGACAAGGGAGGGTCATTTCAGAGCAAAAATAGCAAAAGGCTGAGCGTAGCAGCCATGTCAAGCCTGCCTTCCACGCTGTCACATTAATGTTGGGAAAAATGACAACTGTGGGTCATTTCGGAGGAGAAATGGTGAAGGTAGTAGACTGTGACAGCAGGTCCAGCGCCGTGAAACTTTCCAGATTTGATCCCCTGCTAGCCGCTGTAATCCGGAGCAGGACACCGCAACATATTTCCCATTAATCATGTGAAGGCGCATCAATAATTTAAAACCAGGAGCTCCACAGTCTTTAAAATGCCGGATGCCGTTTGGAGGCAACAAGAAGTGCATGAAGGAAGAAGATTTGAGGATTAAATGCAGCATTTGAGGATGTTTTAAATGCCTTATGTCATTTGTGTCCTTCAGGGTGTTAACTTTTTTATATTTCAGAGTTTTTTTTATTAATGACACCATTTCTGACTCATTAGTACGCAGCAGTGGACCAGGCTGGTCTTTGAGTAGATGCTTGTTTTAATTAAATATCAGGACGGCCACAGTTAATCAGCAGACAACAGGCTTATTGAGTTCTTTGATTTAAAGTCCTCACCTGCTTTATCCTTCGCTGGATAAAGATGGCTGCAATTGAGCTTTAATTGAAATGAAGATTGGATAACGGAGCCTGATGACCTGCCCAGTGTATGATGGGATGGATTCTCTCTCAGGTTTTACATATCTGTGGTGTTTTTCCTCTGTAAATGAATGCACGTTCCTCTTTGCTTTCTGAGTGTTTTTTTTGAGGAATGTTGTGCCGACTCCGGTATCTTTTTAATATTTTTGCTGCTGACAGATGAAGCACAGAGTCTGAGACGTTGAGTACTAAAAGCTCCAGATTAAAGGTTAGATCAGTTCTCTGGGTTTATTATGCTGATAGTTTCTCATTTAAACTAAAGTCCTGCCACCTTCAGTCATTTTTCTTTCTATTGAAGCTTATTTGAGACATTTCTTTTTTCATTTTAGGATGGTCGTTTTGTTGCATGGAAAAGAAAAAGTGTTGTCAGAAAGCCCTCTAAATTGAAATTATAATTACAGGTCCTCCTTTTGCACCATTTAACAGCATAATATATGTGGCATCTCTTAATGAGAGAAAAGCAGGTTTAACTCTCTGGCCAGTTTTTGGATGTTTTTTTTCCATCCTGTCACTTTTTTTAAATTAATGTAGACTCGTGCATCTCTATGGAAAACACACAATCATGACTAGAAGGAGCTCAGACATGTCTTTAGTGCACTATAGCACAGTTCCAACGCACAAAATAAGATTTTAAATGTCATAACAAAAACATTTTTTTCATTATATATTTTACAAAAATGTCAAAGTTCCTGGATTTTTGTCATGTGACTGTGGATCACAGCTGAGTCACTAATGGCTTCATAGTTGAGTGAAGGATCACATATATTTTATTTTTTATAAAATCCAGTTAGAGCAAATGATTTATTTTTTGTGAGTTTTCAAATGAGACACGTAGAATAAAGTGAATTTGATCAAATACCCTGATTTATGAGAAGAAAAGGCGCACATAATTAGTGAGTGTCGGAAATGTGACAATCTGACTGTATTTAACAGCTTCTGGCTCCGATAAACTGTAATTTTGATGGTTTTAAGCACAAATAAGACGCCTTTCAGACCTGCCGGTGGGTTTTTGAGTGTCAGATTGTGGTTTTGCTGTGCTGGATAGTTTCTCAAAAAGTTCCCACTTTTGCTCATTTTCCTTTTCTATTGCAGCTTGTCCATTTTAGCATTAGAGAACATTGTGTCTTTGTTTAAAAAAACAACTATGTTGTGGTTCTCAAAGTAACGTTATCCATTAAATTAGACTGTTGGTATGTGCTGCTTTAGCATCATCTCTCAGGACAACCAGACCTGAATAGCATCTCTGTCTAAAGCCATTCTTAGCTTTCTGTTTCCAAACATACCACCTCCTCAACCAGACTTGCTCTAATCAAATCCTTCCCTGGGCCCCAGGATGGAATCCTCAGGTCGGCCCTCATGTCTGTATGTACGACTGCCCCACATTTCTGCTAGAATATTAAATATGAGCTGCATAACGCATTGATGAAAGCGGATTAATTTATAGTGTCTACTCCCGTAGAATAGGCGTTTCAAACACACGGTAGTTTCCATTGAAATCGGTTTGATTGCTTTATGAAGCTGCGTATACCTCACTGATTCCATTAGTTAAATGCAGATCCTTGCTACAGACGGAGGCTGCTGGGCAGGAAGCTGACACAGCCACTTCCTATATGATCCTGAGCCGCTGCCAGCCAGTAATTTGCCACGGCTTAGACACTGACAATGTGTTTCCCACTGAAATTAATGAGCAGTTGGAACAATTGGACTTTGTTTAATGGAAGTTGGAGAAAAACTTGGAGGATTTAAGTTTCTGGCTGCTGCTAAACGCTGCCCTTGGAGTTTTGGATTGGATTTGTTTTCTGGTACTGTATCATGAGCCGTGTGGGCGCCGCTCGACCTCGCTGTTGTTTAGATCATGTTGGAGTTGTAGAGCTTTTAAAGGTTGCTTCTCAAAGGTTTATTTATTTCATTCTGCTGAATACTGTCACTTTTTTTTGAGCAAACCCACTTCCAAACCTCTTTGAGTTATGAGTCACCAGCAGTCATCAAGCACATGGAGGCTGTATTCTCTGTATTCTCAGTATTTATTATTTAGTTTTATTTGACTAATTCAATTTAAAAAAATGTATATTTTCTGTCAACTCAAGGATCTCTGTGAAGCTAATTTTAGTTTGATGACTTTAAAACTCCACCACAGAGCTGGATTTACCAACAGTCTGCACTTCATCTGGGTGTTTTTGACTCGATTAATTTAAATTAAAGTACCTTTAGGTCAGTCACATCATAAATAAATTAACACTGCAGCATTTTTTTCTCTAGATTTTTGTTCCTGGCTATGTGGAGAGGGATTTGAAACGGTGTCAGACTTTCATTACATAAGATTTAAATGAACCTTCTGAACTTAAAGTGATTTTTAGGTGTTTTTTTTTTACTCACATTTTTATTGACTGGGCTTGTTTTTGACTGCAGCATAAAGTCCTGCACCTTTCGTAGAAACACAACAATCATGGCAAGAAGTAGAGTCAAGTCAAGAATCTCTCCTGATGTTTGGCTGCACGCATTTAAATTTTATAACCAACAACTGTACATGGATGTGTCACCATGTGGAATGTATCTTCCAACAACTGTCTCCTCTGTTTGCCATTTTTGAGCCATGCTGCATCTATTTTATAGTTGAAGTTTGTTTTATTTCACTCTTTTTCTGTTATTGTCCTCTGTATGCTCCATGTTTACACAGCCTGCAGAGCAGCTGAGAAGATGCAGGGTTTTTTTTTTTGTTTGTTTTTTTTTACGGCATTTGACCGGTGAAAATGGTTTACTTTGGCACATTTCTAAGCAAGACTTGCTGAACAGAGTGATTTTGAGAGCTTTGATTTGATTTTTGTATTACTCATGATGCGTTCAGACCCGTCGGAAATCTGATAACCCGACAATTTCAGTGAGTGACTCTGGTAATTGGTGTAAGTTTGGTGGTTTTTCTAAGAGAAAACATGACGTTCAGCCGTGCTTGTGGGTTCCCAAAGGTTAAGTCTAAATTAACGTAACCAACAACATATGAGAAGCTTCTTAAGGTTTCTGGAGAAGGTGGTGTGTTGGGAAACCTCAGTATTTGTAAAATCTTGTCAACCCCGGGTATGACTGTTGCTTTCTGTAGTTTATATTATTACATGTTGAATGTATTGGATGTTGTAACAGGCTTGTGTTGAATTCAAGTCTGCTGTCGTTAGTGGGGAGGTTTGTTGTGGGGGAACGTTGCTGAGATGCAGTGATTATTCTCACAGTGGTCAAATCTGGTGCAGATTTTCCAATTAGCGGCTCAAATGCACTTCCATTCTCAAAATGAGGACTTCAGAGAGAAGATAGAAGCTATCCAGAGCAATAAATAATCTCACTTACAAAAATAGAAGAAAAACAAAGGAAAGCAATTATTCAAACCCACAATCAGCCTTTTAAAGGATTGTTGTCCTTCTACTTCTGCAGGCAAACGGATATTAACTGAATTAATTCATCAAGTTAAAGCGACAAATCCTCACTTTAGTTGATTGCTTTTTTTAAATTAATTTTAACTTTAAATAAGTCTGCTAAACCTCTCATACTGCATTTCATAGCTGCTTTCTTTACTTGTAGTCGACGTGTCTTGATTCAGAAACTTGTGTTTAAATTTCTTAATGTCCGTCTGCGTCCCGACTTCAGAAGAGGACAGACTGCTGATGGATAATTTATGCCTTGTTCCCCTCCTATCCCGGCACAGCGCCACATCGCAGCCTTCCTCAAAAGTTTTTTTGCTTTATTAAAGTTCCTGCATGTATGGAACTGCAATCAGAGCCCCTCAGAAACAAGAGGATCCTGGTGCAGCTCGGCTGGTCTTTGAGAATAATCAGTCAGGCCTGCAGAGAGGAGGCCTGGTCATTTTCCTGCTCACGCTGCCATCAGTGTAGCATCTGAATAGCTTCGTATGGAATAAATAACACCATTAGCCTCCATCCTCCATGCTGTTTTTACCCACCTGTGTGTGCATGCAAAGTCCGCAGCCATCAGCGACCGCTAGGTAGTCATAGTGACGAAAAACCTTTAAGAATCATTTCCCAAAAAAAAGCACTTGTTCCATCTTATTAAATCTTTAGAAAGGGCGCATTGTAAGAGCAGCAGAAACACTTAACCTTCCTGTTGTCTTCATTTACAGGCGCCAAAAAATATTGTTTCCTTCTGAAAAAAATCCTAAAAATTCAGCAAAAAAATTCCCCAAATTTCTGAAAATTTGCAAAACCTTCAGGAAGAAAATTCCAATAATTCCTTAAAAATTTCCGTTGAAAGTTTTATTTTAAAAAAATCCCCGAAATTTGGCAAGAAAATTCTTGTAAATATTTTCAGAAAATGAGTAAAACTCTTCCCAAAAAATCCTAAAACTATCCAAAGTGATTCCATATATAGCAGTAAAAATTCGCTGGATTTTGGTTAATTTTTATGTGAATGTTCTTCAGAAATATTTTTAATATCTTTTTTTTCCACCAAAAAATGTTCAAAGATTTCCTGAAAATGTGGACATCAGAAGTTTCACTGTGAAAATACATATTTTTTTCCACATTTTCAAACTTTAAAACGGGTCAGTTTTGACCCTCAGGACGACACGAGGGTTAACAGGATCTAGCAGGCAGTAGGGGTGGGAATCTTTGGGCACCTCATGATTCGATTAGAAAACTATTATTGATGCATCTCAAAGTTATGCATATTGATGCACTTTTTCACAACAAACATTTCTTTTTGTTTCTGAATAAGCATTCATCACTTGCGATTTTTAAAAACAGTGCATTTGTAATGAGAAACAAGAGATGAATTCATTTCCATTGTATTTTGTTAAACTGATGGAAATGTGTGCAAACTGGGAAGTTACCAAATTTGGACAATACAGTAATCAATAAAACCATTGACAAAAAAAACATGACATTTTGCTATACCAAAATAAATGGCAGTATTTGGTAGAAGAAAAACATTCTGTTTTGGCTGTTCAACATAAAATAAAGTAAAAGAGCAGAAAAACACTGCAATTCATTCCAAATGTGTACTTCAGCACCAGCAGCTCTGAAAAAGTGCTTTGTTGCTTTTTAAGTTTTGTAAACATGAACGGTGTTGAAGCCGAAGTGTTTCCGCACATTTGCTCTTAAATGAGAAGGAGCTGTTCGGATCTTAGTTACGCATTTTTTCAAACCTTCTGTGCAACTTTAACAGATTTAAATCAGCGAAATTTGGACGTTTGTGAATCGATTCAGAATCGTCCACGTGTAAGAATCGTAAATTTCCCCCACCTCTAGCAGGCAGTTTATCAGGCATATTTTATGTCACACTAATTTTTAAAAAGTTTCTTAAGATGAAACGTTTTTTTCCCGCTTGAATCATTTTTCCTCGCAGTTACCTGATAGTGATTAAATCTGTGTCTTTAGTTGTGTGATTTAACAACATGGCTCGGTTCCCCCACAGCATTCTAGGATTAGTATTGTATTTAATTTTAAAAAGTAATAATTTCTTCAGATGTTACTGCAGGTGTTCAGTTTTTATGTCTCCAGTTTGAAGCATGATGGAAAACTGACATTTTTTTGACATGTATGTTTGATCTAAAATCTGGAGGACTTCTGCAGTTTTTAGCAGCTTTCAGCTTGTTGTTTTGGTTCTCCATCCTTCTACTTTAACTCCACCGGCCGCCTCAGGTAAATTAAGACACAATTTCTCTATAAAAATGCCCGAAAACCAGGCAATATACATGCCTTGTAAGAGTGGTATTAACCTTTTCAGTATTCATAGTTATATAACGCTGCTAAAATTCATGCTTGAAGCTAAAGTATAAGAAAATGCTTTTTAGATGCTGCTTCTAGATCTGGGTCGCCCTACAGTCATTTAAATAAAAGTCAGACACAGACAATGTGTGATGCGACCTTTTATTATATCTACAGACAGCTGAAAAACTCCTGAGCTCATCTGAACTGTTTGTATTAATGCAGCGACTTCATAAAGAAGTGTGTTCCAGCCGAACATCCAGCGTTCCACGGCTCCCTTTGAGCTGACTTCTCCAGTCCCCAGGTTGGAATTAATCTTTTAGTAATAGACTCCACTCTCTGGCCAACAGAAGCTTTATTAAAGGTCTGTTGGATTGTGCAGTGTGTCGTCGCAACAACGCTCTCCATTAGTTAAAATGTAAAATTGTTCCATGACCTGCTGAAGTCCAACAAATTATTTTTTCTTTCTCCTGCTATATTTTTACTCACTGTGGGCTCATTTTTCACTGCGATATGAAGTCTATGGAAACGGCACACAAGTATAGAGAACTCAGTTTTCTTTAAAGTAGAGTTATAATGCCATAAAACATAAAAAAAGAAGAAAGGAAAAATGGAATTTCTGTAATTATTTCACAAATACACTGCCTGCAGTTCAGCAGAGAACTCCCTACATTTTTGACTGTTGGTCTTTGCTGAAGCTTATTTTTGCCTAATTTTTAAAGAAGACGTACGATAATGTGATTGTGTGGAAATATTGTGGTTTTGAGGTCAGATTTGTTTGAGTTTTTTGATAAAACATCACAGAAAAATAGTTCAAGGACAACTGGAAACTTGAAAATCCAACCTTTCTTCTGTGTTTTTACTCACTCTGGGCTCATTTTTCACTGCGATATAAAGGCTATGGAAACGACACAAGTGGAGAGAACTCAGGAATGTCTTCTGTGCAGTAAACACAGTTATAATGCCATAAAACATTAAAAACAAGAAAGGAAAATGGAATTTCTGTAATTATTTCACAAATACACTGCCCGCATTTCAGCTGAGAACTCCCTACATTTTTGACTGTTGATCTTAGCTGAGGCTTATTT
The DNA here is from genome assembly GCF_022539595.1 of Amphiprion ocellaris. Classification (NCBI taxonomy): domain Eukaryota; kingdom Metazoa; phylum Chordata; class Actinopteri; family Pomacentridae; genus Amphiprion; species Amphiprion ocellaris. The sequence goes on from NC_072779.1 coordinate 1,609,995, forward strand.
TTGTCAAATTTTTAAAGGAAACCTGTACAATAATGTGATTTTTTTTTTTGTGGAAGTATTGTGGTTTTAAGCTCAGATTTGTTTGAGTTTTTTTGCTAAAACGTCACAGACGAGTAGTTCAAGGACAACCGGAAACCTTTCTTTTTCTTTCTACAGTTTGTAGCTCTGATGAATGGTGTCATTTTGAAGATTTTTCAAAGTCTGAGCTTTGGATTCTCAGAAACCTCGCTCTATACTCCCTTATACTTCATTACACACCTTTAGAAATGTGTAGAAATAAAACCGCTGCATCCATATGGAGCTGTTGAATGTGACATTTCCCCACTGCAGGCTTTCAGATGCTGCTCTAACAGCCTCCTCTCCTCTGGGAAGGCTTTCTTCAATATTTTGACCAGGCTGCAGGGATTTGCTCCCATTCAACCACAAGAGTATTAGAGAAGTCAGCCACTGATGTTAGCCGATAAGGCCCGGTTTGCTGTCAGTGTTCCAGTTCATCCCAGAGGTGTAGGATAAAGCTGAGGCGCTTTATAGTGAGGTGTGATACTTTAGCATTTTCCTTCATTGGAGCCAAGAGACCGACCCAAACTCCAGGCTGAAATCACACCTGAATACTGCATGTGGATGGATTCTGGCCACATATTTTGGCATACGACGCGGCATCCAGTTTTGCTTTGGTTGAAATAAACTGATCTATTGTGTGTTACTCTTTGCATATTTAGGTAACTTAATTCCAGTCCCCATTTTGCTGCTATAATGGAATAGTTCCACTTGTTCATTTTTGCCCTCCTTAAAGAACCTTGCTTGAAGATTGAGAACAAATTAGCCAAAGTACACCCTACAGGTTTTAAATAAAACATTGGACATTGCGAATACACCGTAAGCAGAAGCTGGAGAACCTCTGTGGTGACCAACACCAAACTAACTGACCTTTTCCTCCGGTCACGTACCATTTCTCATACTTCCCCAAACCGCAAACTTAAACCTCACGGTTTCCTCCCTGCACTTAGCCTTCATCAAATATTAATCATCTCCAAGACATTATGGCTGCGTTCACACTGTGGTTCACTCATCCTGCCTGACAGAAATATGGCCTGGGGTCTGAAGCTGAGCACCTTACCAATCTTTATGTTGTTTTTTTCCTCTTTAAACCAAAATGGAGCTCTGTGTAGTAGAAAAATTAACCTGTTAACGCTAATTAATCCGCCATTATGATTAATCTGATTAAAAATTTTAATGCATCTGCAGTACAGAATGACTCAAAATCCCTGAAACCTTTCTGGCAACGCATCTCGGGCAGTTTGTCCAAGTAGACTTACCATTGTACAAATGGACAGTTGATCCGGTAGCGGCAAAACTCAGCAACTCCAAACGTAAACAACACGTTGGCCGTCTCTGTGGGAAATGTGAATGAGATAGATAGATAGATAGATAGATAGATATAAAATGAATATTTAATCAAAATTAGGGATATCCGATATTGGCTTTTTTGCCAATAACCGATATGCCAATATTGTCCAACTCTCAATTTCCGATTCCGATATCAACCGATATATGTGGTCTATTTAAGTAATTTTAGGTAACATCACATATCTCCTGTCGTGGAATTAACACATCATGCCTCATTTTATTGCGATGCCTCCATTGGATGCATTCTGAAATGCCACAAGGCTTTCCAAATGTAAATGTTATCTGTGCAAAATAAGAATTTTATTGGTTTTCATAGCATGCAATAAAACAATAACGATAATGACCGATATTGAAATTAATCCACAGCAACCCTGTGATTAATCTGATAAACAGCACTACTATGTACACATGGATTAGCATGATGCTGCTCTCTCTCCAGTGTCAGCCGTCAGAAAGCTGCTGATGAGACTTTAATTCAGTCTTGTCCTTTAATGGAAGTGAGATCTGTGAAATCAGAAAACAGGTGAAGATTTGTACCCTGTTTGGTTTAAAGTGGAGGTAAAAGTGGAACCAAAATGTTGGCAACTATCCTAGTTTGGTTGTTTGCTTTCCAGCAGTGCCATCCAAACACTTCTCCATTCCTTGCGAGATAAAATAACTTCATTTTCAGTTCCTTTTTGTGTCCTTTGGGCTCGGTTAGCAATGAAAAACACCAAATCTTTCCACTGAAATCTGCATGGCGCTAGGAGAAGACGAACCACGCTCTGTGTGAATGTTTGATGGGAGCTCTAAGCCGCCACCTAAACCCATTTCTGCAGGAAAGCGTGTGTTAGATATCGAACGCATTTCACATTACAGACTGTCGCGGCAGCAGTGAATAGATTTCTCAGACACAGATGTATTTTTGTGGCTCAGGCAGGATACAGTGTCCCCAAAGAGCAGGCGGAGCATCGCGGCGTTTCAAGAGATTAGAGGTTGGTCAGCCTGAGGAACCAGATCGATACGTCCTCTCAGGGAAGGGATTGACCAAGCATTGATCCAGACCTAACAGGAGCTGGAGACGCACCGGACCACTAAAAGTAGAGGCCTGGCTGATAACGGTACGCCCGCCTCACAGCTTGATTTCTGAATCGCAGGAACCAAGGTGGCATTTATGTGCTCATCAGAACAGTCATTAGGTGAGGTGTTGGGCAGAATGACTGACTTGGAAAAGCACAACAAGATCTGAGAGTTTCTCAGCTCCTGCTGGCTTTTGGTGCAAAACTTTCTCAGCGAATGTAGCCGAGGAAAAAGTCCCATTTTGTGTGTTTTTCTTTATTTTTTTTGGCATATTCACATGGGTGTAGCACTCACAGTTGATAGCGACTGGCCTTTGAGCCGCCGGGTGTTGTTGTTTTGTACACACATGCATGAAATGTTTTTATGGGAAGGAATACAAAACAAACGGCACAGTCGAACTAATTGGAATTAATTACCTAATGAAAACAATATTTCTGTTCCAAATAGAAACTGGGAGCAGAGTGATGAGTGTGACCTGACTTAATTGTGGCGCTAATGGAATTAGTGCTGTGGAAAGTTTTCAAGTTGCACTGACAGCAAAAAAAATTTAATAAAAAATGCAAATGGGTTCAGATCAGAGCATCCTTTTGTCTGGCGCTTCCATCTGCAGTGAGCTCGTATCACCTTCGTATAAATGCCTCCGATACTTTCAAAAAGGAGGGGACCAACAATAGACACAGTGGGCAGTGCTGAGACTCATTGTCCTTCCTCTGTTGTGTTTCTCAATTATGGAAATGTGAAGGATTTCCATCGAAACAGTTGGTTTTGGTGCTTGAGATTCATCTGTACTGATAATCATTTTTTTTTCCATTCAGATCATAGAAGAAGCGACTACCACGATCTTCATTTCAATCCTGTATGCGCTTCGACTGCACATAGAATTTCAACACAATCAGGACTTTATTCAAACCTACACAACAGTTTTTTTATGATTGGATTGTATCATTATTTCTTTCCTACTAGAATCGGCTGCAGCGCCCTGAAAGCAAATGTCAAGCAGCATTTCTTAGCAGTCAAATACCGTATCTGGTCGTATTTTTATTTTTTCAGATGCCTACAATGTATGTTTCTGTAAGGAGAGCTATAAACTGTGTGGGAAGTGAATGTGAAATGAGCAGAACATCTTCAAATCTCCAAGGAGACAAAAAACCCAACAAGATAAACATCGGCCAGGAGAAGCAGGGTTAGCGATCCATGGATGCGGTTTAAGTTCTGAAAAAGTTAGACGAGCAACACATGGACAACTTTTCAGACTGACAGGCGTCAAGTTGTGCCTGAAAAATATTTACCTGAAGGAGAAACGTGTTTGAGTGTGAGTATGTGGAAAAGTAACCGCACAGCTGGACCAACCTGACACTGATTCAAAGATTTCATGCATTCATATTCCACATCGCTTCTCTAATTGTGTTCCATGGAGCTTTGAAGCTAAGTGCCAGCTGACTTTCCGTTACATAACGCTGTGTCACTTTACGTAAGCATCTTCTACATGACCTGAATGGATTCACGTCGGCACGAAGCACATACATTTTGCAGCTGAGTGTTTTCTAGGAATTACTTTATGTTGCTTAAGTAGATTGATTGGACAGGTCAGCGTTTTTCATTAATTTTTTAGCAGAGTAATTAAATATTAATTATGTTTTATGGAATTCTGCTGTGTCATGGTCTGGCATGGTTGTGTGTTTTTCACAAGGAGTTTGTGGCTGAACTGCAGCCTGTGTTTTTGTGAAATAATGAAAGAAATTCAACTTTAATTTTGTCTTTTTTTTCTGATTTCTAGCTGTGTCATACTGAGCAGAAGACATTTTTGACATCTCTTTACTTCTAGTCATGGTTGTGTTGTTTCCATAGAGGAGCAAGATTTTATACTGCAAAGAAAAATGATCCCACAGTGAGCAAAAAATGCCTCTAAACTGCTTGTTTAGAGGGATTAACATCTAATCTTCTCTTTAATTGATTTGATATTCCTGTGTTATTTTTATATTTTGTTATTTTTTTGGCATAGACTATATAATGTTTGCAGTCTACTGTAGCAGCGTAGCAACCGTAATGCTAACACGTTTCAATATTTGTTTATTTAGTCACATTGTCAGTGTTATATTGAATAATGTCGTCACACTTTGCAGGACTTCTGTATAAACAAAATGCACCTTCTTTCATTTTAGAACTGACTCTGGGATGTAGGTCTGGTTGTATAGTTCATCAGTTTGTGCTGTTGTGCGTTAAATTGCATAAAAGTGAAGTAAATGTTTGCACATACAGTTGATGAAAGGCTTCAAACTGTTGTGCAACATTCCTGTTTTCCTGCACAGTCTTTCCTCTCACTTCTCTCAGGCAATAACCTGCTCTGATTGGCTGTCTTCCTCAGGAGTGTAATCTCACCAAGGTTGAGCAGCATTTAATTGCTATTCAGATGCTCCTGTTATCTTCCATAGGAAGGAAGAATTTAAATGCCCGACAGACAAAATGAGGGTTCTGTTCTGTGGAAATGTATCCTGTAGTATAGCTGCTGCCCTCGTAATTAGCCCTGCCAATGACAACTGGCAGCTTATTGCAGAACAAACCCAGAGGCTGGATGCTGATGTGTGATGTGGGATTGGATTGTTGTGTTCGGACTCTCACCTTTTCTCTCTGCAACCTGCATTATTATGGAGACTCTGACCTTGGCCACTGGTTCAAACACAGAAGAACAGTTGATTGAATTCAGCTCAATAGTTCTTCTATTGGCTGTCTCTGTTTAACAGAACCAGTCAAACCATTAATTCTTGATTACTGATAATGACTGGAGGAGAATAGAAACCATGTGTCTCTCTCTGAATCAAGGGTCCGAATCAAGGGGGTCCGACTTTTTCCAGCTTTGAGGGGGTTTCTCTTTCAGTGAGTCAAATCAGGCCTCTGAGCTTTCATGGGACCTTTTTCCTCATTCCTCCTCCTTTGTCCAGACCGGTTTATTTCAGTCTATTCAGGTAGACCTCATTGTGTGCCGCCTCTCCGCTCATGCATTTCATTTGCCGGGTCTTTGTTTTGAATCCTGCTGGAGATGAACCGGAGGCACTGAGTTGGAGCTAAGGCAGGGATTAGGACCACTCTTTTCACGCTTTCTTGGAGGTGGGCTAACTTTGAAAATGTCAAGGAGGGTGAGGTGATACGGCTCTATTTGAATATATACTGTTGACCCGTCCTGGCTGAAGCCTCCTGCTTTGGCTCTGGTTGTTAAATAGGTGCAGGATGTTCGCTGCATTATTCAGCTCCTTGGAAAAGTCTCCAATATGCTGTATACAATATACTGTGTGGCTATAAGTTTATGGCCACTTGAATGTAAAACTATGCACAATAATCTGATAAATTAACCACCTCTGCTGTTCCTTTTGGAGAATTTTGGAACCTGGCTGCAGAGATTTGCTCCTGTTCAGCCAGAAAACATGAGTGAGGTCGGCTACTGATGTTAGATGATAGGTATCCTAAAGTAGGATCTGTCATGTTCGTAAGAAAGGATTTTCTTCATGTTGTTGTTTCAAAAGCCTGAGCGATTGTCTAATATATCATTGACTCAACGGTGTCTGCACACTTTTGGCCTGTGTAGCAATTTTTGCACATATATAATTGATTTAATGTACTTTTGTTGGCCTCAGTTACAATTTTTAGGTCCTAAAACTAACGAATATGTAATAAAATTTTGTATTTTTGTCGCTATTTTATGTCACTAACAACATAATTTCAGCCCTGACATGCATGAAGCTAAATGTTCACGAAAAACATGTTTGATTTTTGAAGTCTGCCATGTTTTCTCTAAATTGTCCTTTTTGCTTTTTTGTTATTTATTTTGATAAATGGGTAAATTTTCCACACTCTGCCTCCTCCTCTATAAAAAAAAGCCTCATCTGTTGTAGATGAGAGTAAATATTCTGTTCAGTTTCATCCATCCAGCGTGTTGTGTCTGAATCACCTTTTGTTTCCTTATTATCCCATGCTCTCCACCAGGAAAAAAAAAACACACACACACACACAACAAAAAAACAGAAGAAATCCAAACACTAAATCAAAATAGAAGCCGAAAACTCTCATTTGCTAATCAAACTTGGGACAAGAGGTAATTAATTCTTTGGAATCAGTCAATTAATTTGCATAATAAGAGGTACCGTAATTATGACTTCTGCTACTCAAGCCCAAAATTGTAATTAGAGATTTAGTCTGCATTACAGCGGAAAGCCGCTTCAGAGAGGAGGCTGAGGAGACTGGAAACACTGGCAGAGCTGCATCAGAACAGAAGCTTTTCCACCGCGGTTCTCCTTCTGCTCGGCCCCCGAGGGGAAGCGCTGGCCAGACTGATCTTCTAATCTGAAAAGAACCAAGACCTCGGCTTCCAGGAGCCCCGCTCTCTCTAAGTCAGCCAGGGCCCATGTTCCCTGTCTTACCTCCCTGACTTATTTTCCCCCAAGAAATCCATAATTTTTTACAGTCTTGACCGCTGCTATTAAAAAGAAAAAAAGGAAACGGTGCAGGATGAAGGGTTGTGTTAGTGTGGCGGTGCTAGCCTCCTCCATGCTCACTCAGCTGTGGGGCCTGACAGGAGTAACATAGTGCATAGAGTAGCCAATGCAAAATATAAAATAAACTAAGGAAGGAAATGTCACTGGGTGTGTCAGAGGGCTGGAATAAATGCCACTTAACTTGGCTGTATAAGGGCAAATAAAAAGCTGCAGTCCTTTGGTGAATATACGCTCACAAAGCAAACATCCAGAGCTCTGTTGCTTCTCTGTTCTCACCATTCGGAGGCTTTCTGAGTCTCCTACATGCACTATGAGGTGATGAGGTTGTGATTTTACATCTTTAATATCGTCCTTTAAATCAGCTGTGTGCAGTAAATCACAAATAAGTGTTATGGTGGGATCACAGATATTAATTAAACTTTCAGCGATCAGTAATCTGGTTAAATATAAAAACTTTATGCAGCGCAGTTCATTTTATATGTCTATTAATATATTATGATATTACCTTCTATCAGCCTTAATGTAACGCCGGTTGAGTCAACACATCATGTTTTATTGCTTTGGATTATTAGGAAACTGAATTAATTGTCCGTCAACGATTTTATGTGGAAGCCGTCAGGAGATCTGAGCTGTGATTACAGAGTGTACAGCTGCATTAGGTCTGTCTGTCTGTCTTTGCATTGCTGTTGTTCCTACAGGTTAGTAATGTGTCTTAATTAGATCAGTTAGCACCAGTAGCAGAGGTGATCTCAGTACAAACAGTCTCAGGAGTTGATGTTTAAGTCCCACCTGAAGGCAGGAGATTCCCAGCTGAATTTAGAGTTGGTAACAAAAACAACACCAGTGTAGTTTAATTAAAGTTTCTGTTGAACTTCGCTTTGGATGTTTGTTGATCAGAGAACTCTCTATATGCAGATAACGTAGAGATTCCTGATGTCCTAGTCTGGATTTCGACTCCTGTGTTGTATCTATGCAGGGCGAACAGAGGCCAGTGTGAGCATTTCTACCTTTACTGGTGTGTTCGTGTTGCCAAAATGTGATATCGGCAAATAATGCAGGCTTAAATATTATGTTGGAGGTAATAAATATTGAACTAAAGTCACTTTTACTTAGATTTCTGTGATGCATAAAGGAGAGAAGCCACTGCCTCTAACTAATAGTTAGTTATAGGCACTGGACATGTTAATGATTGATAGATTCAGGATTTAACTGATAAGGCAGAAGATGTGGGACTTGCATGTGTGAAAATAGATTTGATACTAACTGTAATCCCAGGTGGAGTCTCTTACTGTTTAATGTGATGGAAGGCGTTTAATACTTTAGCTACCTGAGGAGGTGATCACTGGACTACAGGTAGTTCCATGTTGGAAAACACAAAGACGAATGTTCTAGTTGAAGTCTAAACAGTTAAATCGATAGTTTTGAGATGGTTGTTTCATTCATGTTGTTTGAATTTTGACTGCTGGGATGGTTGAGGTGGTTTTTGGTGTCGGTGCAGCAGGGAATGTTGTCAGGGTTTAGCTAGCAATGGCCCCATGGCAGAGACTTCTGCAGCGATTAACGCTCTCCAGCCAGCAAACAAATCCATTGAATAAGACCAACTATTACTAACCTTGTGTCATCTTGCGTGCAGGAAATGCTTGTCAAATGAATGTGAAGAAATTGTATGGCATGTTGTTCAAAATGTCTGTCTCCTGAAATGTAAGCCAGTTGATTTTGCAATAAACATTTAGTATTTGTGGTCAGAAATGGCTCCAGCTGCATGGAACTTCAAGTTCTGAAGCGATAAACCTCAGGCTACGGTTTATATGAAGCTTTACACAGTTTTCCTGTTGTTTCTCTGAATAGGTAGCTGGGATTCTTCTACTCTGTGCATTAGCCACATCTCAACGCAAATTGCTGTTTAAAGATTAATTTTCAAGCTGGCACATAAAAGAAAACATGTTCATGTCAGAATCTGCAGTATCTCTCTGTGGACTCCAGCATATCTATTATAAATGCTAAAAAATAGAGTAAATAATTCTGTAATAATTATATGAACAGGTGAGGATAATGAGCGCATTTTCTCTGAGGTCTCCTTATAATCTAGTGACTTCTGTCTGTCTTGCACCAGTTGTGACATAAAGCTGAAATGTAGAGCAGCTTTATTTCTGTTTAATGGTCATCTCCTCATAAAGCAATTTTTTTTTTTCGCTGCATCATTTCTTCAGACGTTGATCTGAACCCTCCTACAGCCTTAAACGCCAAACTGTGTTCAGGAATCTGTTCATGTTCTCCACTATTGTGATGCTAACCCACCATGGCTGTGTCATAAATAGGGCAAAGGCCTCTCCAGAACTGCAGGAATATTCATGAAGCCGGCATGGCAGTAAATTGAACGAAGGCATTTGTAAAATGCGGCGACAGTAGCTGCGGGCCCAGAGCTGTCGCTTTCTGCCGGGGTGGAAGGCGTTGAGCCGACCGCGGAGCCGAGTCACCCTGATAGAGTATTAAGTGAACGGAGGAAACAGCTGGAGTTACATAACGGTTCCTCTGCATTTAGTGTGCTGAGAGGGAGGAAAGCTGTGGGTGAGAGCGTATGTAGAGATGCCGTCTCTCAGCTGCGTGTCTGCGGCATGCTATACATCTAAATATGTCCATTAAAGGGAAAAAAAGGAAAAAAGAAACATGGTGCTGCTTGGAGATGCTGTGATACTGCTGTGTGTTGTTGTTCGGTCTGTGATTGTTTATGCGTGGTATCTCGCTCCAGCGCTCTCTGCACTAAATCAAACCTCTCTGAGCCGCCACCCCCTCTCCTCCATCCCCGGGTCGCATCCTGTTCCTCCGACGGCTGCTCAGGCCAGACTTGCACCAGAAAACATGCTAATCTGGGATTTCTAATATTCATAGACATTATCCAGGTTTTAATTTTGCAGAAAATCGTACATTTTTCAGTCATATTGGAGCTTTTCCTCTCATATATCCTGATACTCTGGAGCTTTCAAATGAATCTTGGTCATCCAGGCGACTTGGTTCTGTGCAGGTGTTGAACTTCAACAACAAAAAATTTGTTTAGAAGAATTTATTTTTTATTGAATGTAGTAAAATGTCTGTATTTTTTGGTCTTCCTGCGTTGTGCATAGGAAGTTAATCCACAGGGGTTAATCACTGCAGGTTTAGAACAAAGGATATATGGGCCACATCTGGAATGAAGGTGGAGTTTTAAACGCTCCCAGGGTTTAAGAATCAGGCTCATTTCTGGGTAGGTTTTCTGTGGTGCCAATGAAATCACGATGTGAGGGATCACCTCCTCACACAGTGTTAATTTTTGACAGTTTAGTCATTATTTGTGTAATACTTCTGCCACAGATATAGGAAATGCTCTTTTAAGAAGCATTTTTACTTTGTGCAAGAAATTCAGTTACTTTTGTAATGATGAATACAGTCTTTCTCAAAACATATTTTGACTTATTATGGTTGAAAATCCAAATATCTGAGAGCTCTGATGAAGCAAATGCAACACCTTGAGTTGTTGGTTGTTGTAGTGTCACTGTTTCTGGGTGAATCTTTTCAAAATTCTGAAATATGAAGTCTGAAATGTAGTCTTTTTTTTCTCCCTTTTTATGTCTTCCACAATAATTTTACAGTAATTTTATGGAAGGTTTAACTGGTTTAGCAAATTTAAGAGAATAGAGTAGAATAGAATATTGTCATTCATAACATACGCTAGTTGGTGCACATTGGAATGAAATTTCGGTACGTTTGCTCGCCATCGAACTGGTAGAAGAAATAATTCATAACTAACAATATTATGTAATATAATATATGTTCTGCATGATAAGTATATGAATTGTGGATTCCACATATGTACATATGTTCCGTAGATATGCATATGTACATATATACACACATATCTACATACACACATATAGGCACATAAAAATGTATATACATGGATAGATGCACCTGTAGATACATGCATTACATACATACATAAACATACATTGTATATATTTCCGTATATGTATACTTCTTTAACCCTTAGGTGCATCAGTGGGTCGATGATGATTCGGTGACGTTGTTTTCTTGCAATAGAACACTGGAAATTTCCCCAGACGTGGCGAGTAACAAAGGATTATCTTTGTAATGAAAAGTTTATTATCATTTCATTTTCCAGCTATTCCTCAAAAGACATGTTTCTTATATAATTCCATTTAAAATTTTAGATTGCCTTTAATACTTTTAAAGAAATTGTGATATTTCTATGACTACCCCAAGTTCTTTATCACTGATAACATCATACCAGAGGTGATGGACGGACGGAGAGCAGCAGCAGCTGGAGGGAAAGAGTGGAAAATGTCAACTAAATGGATGCTGACATTCTTCTATTGCTGCTATGTGTAATATTGCTCTTTTTCAACTATCAAAATGTTCAAAATCTGTTAAAGTGAAAAACAAAATATATTTCAAACATGAAATCATTCTTGTGTGGCCAAAAATATAATATAAACAATAATATGAATTATTGTTCTGAACCAAAATGACAAAAAATGGCCTAAAACACAGTGATTCTTATACGGATCATTTTTGACCCACTTATGGAGGAGCGTAGGGTCCAATTAATGGAACATCTAAGGGTTAATTAAGTCACTGACATGTCAGTAGAATATAGGAAACATAGAGAAGTGGTTGGTGCACCAAACACAAGGATGTAAACGCTATCAAACTGAATCACCTGATTCACCTTTACTGGATGTCACTGCTGCTTTCTCCAACATCTCCTTTCTATCTTTACTGCTTCCGTCAAATAAAGGCAATAAAAATGCCGAAGAAGTTGGTAGATAACTATCACCAATGTGCATTTATTGAAATCTATGCATTTGCAGATTCGTTGGAGGAACATAGCTGGGTTGGTTCATGTTACTTTAGTTGCTTCAGCTCAGAGTTCTTCTCTATGCCCCAGAGCTGTGAAGGGAAATAATGTTTTCTGGTTGGAAAATACAGAATGTCGATTTTGGCGACTCCATGGAGTTTTAAACCCTCATCAGCTCATTTTTTACTGCGATATGAAGTTCTGCACCTCAGTGGGGGAAAAGCAGAACCATAACTAGAAGTGTAGAGAACTCAGAGATATTTTCTGTGCAGGATGACAGCTGTAGTTATAGAGCCATAAATCATAGAAGAGGAAAACGTTGACATTCTTTCATTATTCATTTCACAAAAACAAGTTAAAAAAATGGAATCAACTGGTGGAGCATTTTTGTAAAACCCACAGGTACTGGATAGAAGATGTAGCTCTCAGGACTCCAGACATCTTCCTACTTTGCTCTGCTTGAACACTGCCTGCAGTTCAGCTGAAAAATCCATCAAGGTTTGTCATGTGACTGTTGGTCACAGTTAAGTCTGTCATGGTTTAACAGTTGCAGCCAGAAGTACAGAATTTGTTTAGTATTTTACAGAATCTGGTTTGAACAAAAGATGTGTATTTGTCAAATTCCCAAATGAAACCTATAGAGCAATGTGACGTTGATGGAATATTGCGATTTTAAATGCTTTTTGGTTAATTTTCCAAACAGAAATGTTTGTGACACATTGATTAGTTCAACAGCTGGTAGAAAGTTGGGAAATCTGATGCTTCTTTCTGGTATTAACAGCTTGTGCCTCTGAAAACGGCGTCATTTTAACTTTTTTAAACTGTTATTTTAACGATAACATGCTTGCCAGCCTGTGGGTTTTAGGGTTCAGAGGGTTCATGCTCTTGAATGGTTCCATGAGCAGATATTTGGAATTTAAAGTTGTTAGAGAGGCAGGAGAAGTAGAGATGAAGAATGTTTAGGGAAGACTAGACCCCACCAGACTTTCAGTATTCAGCATTACGCTATCATAACAATATCATACAATTCAGTGTTTTTCAGTATAAAATCACATAAACAATCCCCATTAATTTCACTTCAGTCTGTCCTCTTATTTAATATGTGTAATTCTCTATTGATATTCACTCTGACCTTCAGTCTACCTAAACTATTAGGACTCCTACAGGAAGCTGAAATTCCTCTCGACGATGCTTTTCTTTTATTTCCTCTCAAGGTCAAACCCAGCAGATGCTGAATCTAATGAACCATGAGGAGACTGAGATGCTGCAAAATTAGTTAAATCTGCAAAGACAAATAAGTAGGTTTTGACAGGTCGACCTGAACACCTTCAGAGATACAAAGTGTGTCGTCCTGCGTCACCTCAGAAATGTTCCACTGGATTCAAGGCCATCCAGCGGTGGAGCAGATAGAAAGTGAAGTGGAACATTACTCCACTGTTTCTCCAGAGTGATTTTTTTTTAGCATGAGAGGGCATTATGCCTCAGTCTTCAGCGGCTTCACCAACAGATGGATATTTAAACCTTAAAATGACTATCAGCTTTGTTCATGGAGATGAATCAGCATCCCACAGACTTCGCTCCAAGGTGGAGAATGAAAAGCAATCTGGTACAAAGGGTCAGAGGAGGAGGTCCGCTGGTGGCCTTGGTCGTCAAAAGACAGCTAGAAATATGTGGCGTGTTGCAGAGCTGCACGGCTCTCCGGTCGCCTGGAGAGGAGGACCTTGGCCGTTCAGCCGGCCGAGCGTTGGACTCCCACAGCTTTACCAACCTCCTCTCCAGCAGTTTGATTCGCCCATCTGTCAGCGAGGCGTTTAGTGAGGAACAAGGACAGCAGGGTCAGGGTGTAAAAACCCACCTGATCATCTTAGAATGGACCGGGGCCTGTTGCCCCTAGCAACGGTGTGTTTTCACTGCACTGTCCTTGTCCTGAAAGCAAATGAAGGGCAGTATTCTAGCAGAGTACCACCCGAGTACGACACACTCACCGGCCACTTTATTAGAGACACCAGAGAAATAGACTTATATGACTTTATTCATCCCTGGACGGAGATGAAGCTGTTCCAGCAGCATGGCTCTTCAATAAACGGGTAAACACAGAATATGAGGGTAGAAAATGAAGGTAAAATAAGAAAGGATAAGATAAAATAAAGTGAAATAAGATTTTAAAAAATTATGTCTAAAATGTAATGTTGAAAAAATCAAAAGAATATACTAGAGTGACAGTCTTTATTTGTGTTTTAACCCTCTTGTTGTCCTCATTTACAGGCACCAAAACATATTGTTTCCTTGTCTGAAAAAAATTCAAAAATTCAGCAAAGAAATTCCCCAAATTTCTGAAAATTTGCAACACCTTCAGGAAGAAAATTCCAATAATTCCTTAAAAGTTTTATTTAAAAAAAAAAAATAAAATCCCCCAAGTTTGGCAAGAAAATTCTTGTAAATATTTTCAAAAAATGAGTAAAAATTTTCCAAAAAAATCCTACAAATATCTAAAGTGATTCCATATATATCGGTAAAACATCTAATATTTTCCTGAAGAACATTCACATAAAAATCAACCAGAATCCAATGAAATTCATTGGATTTTCGTCTACCAAAAAGTGTTCAAAGATTTCCCAAAAATGTTGAAAATGTGGACATCAGAAGTTTCACTGTGAAAATATATTTTCCCCCACATTTTCAAACTTTAATATGGGTCAATTTTGACCTGCAGGATGACACGAGGGTTAAATATAATGCCGTACAACGCACACTATGGACACAATAATAAATATAAAGCCTATTATCACCTTTATGACAGCGTTGACACAATGTAAACATGCAAAAGCTTCATAAAAGTGTAATTTCTGGTGGATCTGTTGTATTGCATTGCATTAGATTTCATCAAGTTTACGTAATAAAGCATCCCATGTGTGTATTAGAGCTGCTTTAAATGGTCAAAAGTGAGGCGAAGAGGCAATTAATCCAAATAAATTTAGTTTTAAAGCACTGATCTGAAACAGTCATATACCCCTATAAAAAGAAGAAATAAGAAAACCTACAAACATTGTGCAAACACTGGCAACAGAAGAGAAACTAAAGCAAACAGTGATGCAGGTAACAGGAGAAGTCCAGACAAACAGCAGCAGCAAACACAACCCAGACCTGGTTTAAAGGAAATAAAACAAGCAGGGAAACAGCTCGCCACTGTCAGCTATTAAACCAGAGAACAACGGCTTCTGGATTAATGTTTCTGATGGCAGCCTCAAAAACAGGAACAGATTAGTTTGTCCAGTTGGAGTCTTATGCAACTCAGTCCAGTCTTGGTCCGGTGAAGTGGAATGAGGGGAAAATAAAAAAAGCCTGGGGGAACGTTGGCTTCTGAGGACTTTATGTGGAACCAGACATCCAGTGTTTGCATGAAGCAGTGAACAGCTTTGGTAAATAAATCTTATCCAGTGTTTCATTTAGAAAAAAAATACAGCATTTCCTCATCAGATTCTGTAAAAAAAAAAAAAAAAAAAAAATCTAAATTTAGATCTTTGGTGCAACTGTGAAGCCTTCAGAGGAATAGATTTTAGTAGATTGGTTCCCCCTAACTCTGACAGGATTCACTGACCTGCTAAAAGTTTACATTCTGTATTTTCACATGGCAGGTAGAAGCTAATTCTGGTGTTTTTCACTCAATCACATAATAAATGAACAAATACTTCAGGATTTGTCTCTCTGGTTTTGTTCCTGGAAGTCTAGAGTGAGATTTCAAACCGTATCAGGCTGTGATTAACCCTTTGACCGCCACAAACCCAACGACATATTTGAAATTTTTATTTTTTTTTTAAAGTCCCCACAATCACACCATTTATCTGAGCTACAAACTATAAAAACAGAATCATCAGATTTTCCACTTTTCTTGGGTCCTTGAACTAATCATCTGTGATTAGCCGTTCGGTTAGAAAACACAATTCAATCATAAAATCATGGTAGGTATGTCATCTAAATCACTTCATTCTGCACATCATATGTTTTTAAAAATTGCAAAAATACGCAGCTTGCATGTAATAAACAAAAACATTCTGCACAATTTTACACACAGCTGCTGCAAACAACAGTCTGCAGGCTGTGTTTACTGATAGGACAAGGATAGCAAAAATATAAACATGTAGTAAAATATCTATAGTATACAGAGCCACAGTGTCTTTTCCAGCATTTGTAACACCTGTGGGTACTCGGGGAAAATGTACATGTTGATTATGGCTTTTTCTTTATTTTTCTTTTTATGTAAAATAAAGAAATGGTGGCTATGTCCTCCCGTTAGTGAGAGGAACTCGTAAAGAAACTTTCTGTAATGGTCACTCTCAACCCAAAAACATTAACAGAAAACATCATGAAACACAGATTACTTTATCTCCCCTCATTTCTTAGCGTAACCTTCATTTCTCAGTGATTTTCAATCTAGAACTTATAACCGTATTTGGTTTAGCATTGTAATGGACCATGTAATATTAATTCTGGTAGAGTCTTGATTTATACGTCCACACAGTCTTCTTCTGCAGAGGATCATGTGATGCTGGGTAGTATTAACAGACTGCAGGGTGCATTGCAGTAGACGGAGAAGTAGGAGGCTGAATAATAAATGAACAAATGTGGACTTATTAGGCAGAGTGGCCTGCATGGTAATGGCATAATAATCACCTTAGATATGTGATGAAGATGAACACGTGGAAACTAGTTCCTAACCTGACACCTAGGCAGAGATATGGCTCTGCAGAGGTCCAGAACATCCACACTTTATCTGTGTGTGCAAATTAGCATCTTGTGCACACAGGTTATCTTCCTCTGGAATATTTTCTGCACTTCTTCCAGAACATGTTGCTCTTTAGCACAGGTGTGATCTCATTGGATAGTAAAATTCATCCTAATTGTCGTATTCTTTGTGATGATTACCTTCGTGTCGCATGTATGAATAATATCCAGCAGTCTGCGGTCATGAAGAATGACTTTGAACTGATGCATCACTTTAGAACAGAGTTCAGGTTCCACATTCAGCCCAGTTTGATCTCAAGTGAGCCGGACCAGTAAAATCACAGCATAATAACCTATAAACAACTACAACTCTAAATTTTTCCTTTGTTTAGAACAGAAAGATACATTCTGAAAATTTAAAGTCAGACAAAAAAAGACTAAAAACAAACAAAACAAGACAAAATATTTTAAAAATGAGACGCAAAATAAATGACAAATGAGACAAAACAAAAGAGACCAAAAATTAGACAAAAAGTTAAAGCGACAAAAAAATGGGCAAACGACAAAAATGAGACAAAAAATTACACAAATGACACAAACGAGACCAAAAATGATAAAAGCGAGAAACAAAACAACAAAAAAAGTAGACTAACAACACAAGTGAGACAACAAAAACCCCACAAAGCGATACACAAAACAACGCATAACTAAAGCACAAAATGAAAAAAAAAAGATAAAAAACACAAGGGAGACAAAAAGGAAAAACAAAACGAAAAAATGAGAAACAAAATGACAAAAGAACAATGAACAATCTAGTATTTTACTTTATGATCAGAACAACTTGTCATGGTCTAGAAATGATTTTAAATTTATAGTTTTTTTAATTTACAATCTGCAGTTAATGTCTTCTCTGGAATTTTTACACTTTGAGGGCCGGATTGGACCCTCTGGAAGGCCGGTTTTGGCCCACGGGCTTCATGTTGCACACCCCTGCTATAGAAAGCTGATGCTGATTTTGTGCAGCCTCCAGAGGAACACATTCAGCAGCACGTCACTTCTGAAAGCATGGCCTATAAATTAGTCCGAGTGAAAAGGCAGCTCCTCGTGATATAATTTTGTGGCCCAGAAAGTATTTTTATGGAGAACAGAGTCGAGCTTGTTTGCATGCCTCCAAACAAACACGAGAAAGAATGAATGATGGGGGTTAATGGCACATCTCTGGGGAAAGCATCACTGCAAGCAGGTTTTCTTTTTTATTTCAGGCCTTAAATGGAAGTTTGTTCCCCATCGAGTAAAATATCAGCCGACTTCTTCTGACAGTTGTTGTAAATCGAGCTCCGGTTGTGTGAGAACAGCCTTAAAAGCTCCCTTTTCTCTGTTTCATTATCAAATCATTTAGCACGGGCTAATGGAGCGCCTTAGAATGAGTTTTTTTTTTGTTTTTTTTTTTTTTTGAAATGTCACGATATTAACTCCAGTAGGAGACGATCCGCCGCTCCTGTATGGAACTGTTGACCCGCTAATGGATTTCTGCTTCTCTCGTTCACGCTGTGGGGAGGCTGCTGATGGAGCTGGAAGTTGTAAATGACATGTTGGTGTTAAGGAAGAGAAATAAGAGGGTTGTGATTTCTCTGAGACGAGATGTCGGAAAGAAACCGGAGTTCTTGTCGTCGCTTGATGCTGTCGGACTTAAAATGAACAGACAACAAAAATCTGTCGTTTTCAAGATCTTGGGACATTTTGCAGAATTTCTCTTGTTTTTCCTTTGACTAGAAATGACTGATCGCTGCTTGGTCAAAGATCATGTTTCTGCAACTCATCCAGACCACAATTTCTCCCTTAATAACATGTTTTTATACCTACATGTAGCCAATAGTCATAGTTAGCATTTCTGTAACCAATATCTGTTTCTGCATTTAATTATGACGCAAACTTGAGGGAAACTTTTAAATATTGCAAAATAAATAATAAATAAAATGCAGACTAGTTCATGTAATAAACTGCCAAATAATCTGGAGTCAAGATCAGTTGTTTGCAGACCACTTAAAATCATAAAGAAGGAGAAACCCACAAAACTTTGTCCATCTAGGAGAGAAAAATGCAAAGAAGTCTTAAAGATTTTCTCTAATCTAGACAGTTGGAGTTATTCCTTAATGTCAGCTGGTTTTGCTCATGATTTAATCTGTCTGGAGACAAAAACCAACTAAAGAACAACTCCCCCAATAAACATGTTTACTCTTTTTGGAAAAAGTTTTTTTTTTTCCCTCTTTCCAGTGAACTTTCTGTAAAGCGGTACTTAAATACTACATCGACTAAATGCAGCTGGAGTGTCTTGAACTCTTGTTGCTCCTCTGAACCATTAAACTAAGGGTCAAGAGTTGGTGCTTTCAATTTTCCAATTAATAGTCGATTAGATTAATCTTGTTTTGCATCCTAGTTTGTTATTATTTTTCGATTTTACCATTCCCATTAACCTTTTGTACATCAAACTGTGTATAAAATACATTATGGAACGTGGCTGCAGTTAAAGGACTTGTTTCATAGTGGTAATGGAAATGAAAGGAGCATAAATTGATCCTTTGAGCATCATCAACATAAACATATAGGTGGCAGGTATGAGTTTCTTGTCTGTAAATGAAATGATATTGAAGGTCAATTCCAAAGTTTATTGATAATCTGGCCAATACAGCCGTACTACAGTGTTTGACTGACCATTTATTACAGTGCAGAAATAAAGAATTAGAGTAAAAATCATTAAAATCAATCAAGATTTTGAAATGTTTGGGTAAACGTTCACCTTTCATTCATCCGGTGACATTCAATATGCTCATTATCTATCAAATTAGTTCTTTCCCAAACTTTGTTTAAAGCCAGTTTCTTCAGGGCGTCCGTATAGCTCAAGGCGTTGAGCAGGTGACCCATGTACAGGGCTGGTCCCTGACGCAGCTGGACTGGGTTCGATTCCCGCTCACGGCCTTTTGCTGCATGTCTTCCCCCGACTCTTCTCCCCTGTCTCCTGTCTCTCTCTCACTGCGCCTATCCAATAAAGCTGAAAAAAGGCCAAAAAAAAAAAACTTTAAAAAAAAAAAAAAAAAAGCCGGTTTCTCCATATAACCGTTGTTTCTTTTAACATGTGATCGAGACATGCTCCTGGCAGTGATTTAAAAGCTTTTCCTTCTACTTCCCTGTCAGTCTGCCCAAACTTTTTTAGGGGTCAGATCACTGGAGAAAAGCCGTTCCTTAAATTATCCAGCTGCTACTTTTGGTGCAGCCTGATTTCAGTTGTGTCGATGATAAACCAATCTGTGGGTTCTGAGAGCCGGACCTTCTGCCAGACAGCGTCTTTGCGGTTAAGCAGCTTGGCTGAGCCGTGTTCAGGCCAGAAACGGGGGTATTTTTAATTTTGTACTGCTTTAAGGGATCATACAGGATTGCATGTTTGGGCCGTTTACTGACTGCATATAGTTTACATCACTGTGGACCAACTGAGTTTCTCCCTGCTGGGTGTGTGACTGTTGTTTACTGTTGATTTCTGTTGCTTCCTCCTGATTTCTGTAAACCAGGAGGTCATGCAATGATGTACCAATGCACAACCACCAAACAAATAAGCTGATCTAAGTGTGTAATTAAGTGTTTGCTTGGTAAGATGGTTTAAAGAATGTATAGCTTTGTCAGCTGTCTCTGTGAAGCCTTCAGTGAAATAGATTTTAGTAGATTGACTGGTTTCCTCTAACTCTTACTAACTTAATGGTCTCTGTCATGAGCTGCTTGACCTCGCTGTCGTTTAGATCATGTTGGGAGTTTTAGAGGTTTAAAAGGTTGGTTTCTCAAAGATGTTTTATTTTTATCCTTTTCTATAGTGTCACTTTTTTGAGCAAACCCACTTCCAAACCTCTTTGAGTTCTGAGTCTCTAGCGTTGCTGTAGCTGCCATCAAGGACACGGAGGTCGAGTTCTTCAGATTGATTGTTTTGTGTCATTTAAATGAGCAATTAAGTAGATTTTTCAAAATTATTTACTTTCTGTGAATTCAGGGATCTTTCTGAAGCTAGTTTTGGTTGGATGACTTTCCCCAGTATTCCCAAAAGTCTGCTGTTTTTACCAAGATTCCACACTTGCACATGGGAAGTAAAAGCTAAATCTCTTGTTTTTGACTCAATTATGCTACTTTTAGGTCAATCACATAATAAGTAAACAAATGCTTCAGGATTTTTCTCTGTAGTTTTGTTCCTGGAAGTCTAGCGTGAGATTTTAAACAGCATCATCGTGTGATTAACCCTTTCATGTCACCCTTTGTAATTCAGCTACAACATTTGACAAGTGTTTTTTTTTTTTTTTTTTTTTTTTTTTAAAAAAACATAATTACACCACTTACCTGAGCTGGAAACTGTAAAAACAGAATCATCAGAGTTTCTACTTTTCTTGGGTCCTTGAACTAATCATCTGGGATGTGCCGTTTAGTTAGAAAACACAATTAAATCATAAAATCATGGGATGTCGTCGGAATCACGTCATTCTTCACATCACATTTTTAAAAAATGACAACCATAGCTGCAAATGGCAGTCACATGACAACAATTCTGGGAGTTTTTTGGCTGAACTGCAGGCTGTGTTTACAGATAGGAGACAAGTATGACAGCACATTAAACATGTAGTAAAATATCTATAGTATACAGAACCATGGTGTCTTTTCCAGTATTGGTAACACCTGTGGACACTTGGAAGAATGTAGGAACATTCAGTAATGGTCAGTCAGAAAACAAATTGAAGAACAGGTACTGTATTTCTCCTCGTTTCTTAGCATAATCTTTATTTCTCAATGATTTTCAAGCTGGAGTTCATGTCTAATATTTAAGTTTGACAGCTTAGTTCATGTGAGTATACCCTATTGTTGGATATATTTTATTTCTATAATACTACCCAATCCAATCAGCTGTTTTTTCCTCATAAATCACTATAATCTTTACTCCTATCCCCTATACATTATTGTTAATGAGTTAAGCCATGCAAAACCACTGGCGTTGTCTTTTAACAATAGAATTAAATAGTCTGATAAGACTAATCGCATCGTCTTTCACAGGTCCTTTATGGAAGGTAAATGAGAACCTCGCTGTGTGGAAATGTTACAGAAATCAATTAAAACAGGGACAAGAGCTCATGTGAAGAAAAACCTTGAATGATTTACCTAAACTATGATGGTTCTCTTTCCGTTCTGTAATCGCGTCATGTGTAGCTGCGTAATCTCCTGATCTTTGCAGAGGTTCACTGCACCTGTAAACACAATTAAGACGTTTTCACAGGAAACTGGATTATGCATTTGCGTGATTGAAAGTCATAAATCACCTTGTAATATCCCTGTCAACATAAACTCCAGCAAATGGCTCATAATTGGTTGTTTTTATGGCCCGGTCTGAACGCTGCCAAAAGTGCAGAAGCAGATTCCATTTTGAGAGTATAATTTGGAAACAATAAGCTATAATTAGGAGAATGTCATCAGGCATTAGCAAACATTCACAGAGCAAATAATAGCCAGATAGGAAATTTCTATCAGTGATGCATTTTTGAAAGACTCGGGGGCAAACATTGGCACTTTAGGAGGATTAAAGCTGTAACATGATAATTTACATCAGAAAGACAATAAGCCATACAGTAATTACAAGGTCATGAAATATTTTATGAAGATGACTGCACTGTACTGCATATTCTAATTCTGTTTTTTTTATGTCGTTTGTGCAACCCTTAGACAGTCTTTTGCATCTTATCAGGTGTGTGTGTGTTGTTTGGAGCCACATGTTGTTTTTTGAGGAACGTCTTTAGCTGTTTATAGGACAACATGGAGGTTTTTATTTTAGACTTTCTGAACTAATGTGGTATTTTTGGCTGAAGGGGACACAAATGGAAGACACCATAATAACCACTTTCTGCACATGTAGTTATCATCAACATCCATAATTACATCCTGTAATTTTTGTCTTGTTGCACTGATAAATGTGGCATTATATTAATTCAGTTAAGGTGAAAAACATTTTAACCTTCACGTGAGTAACTCAGCTGAATGTCTTTAGCCGTAAACGTTTAGAATTTAGTGTGACCAGGGCTTATTTTGGTGCTAGTACATATTATTATCAACAGTATTGGAAACCTGCTGTTAGCCGGTGGTGGGCTTTGCTATCTATGGTATTCATTGGCAAAATTAGTATTATTTATGCATTTGTTTGTTAAGTAAAGGGAGAAATTATGACTACATGTTGCAGTAAGTTGTTAATTGGAATTTTAACTCTTTGAACCCAGACAGTTTCTGGGCGTTTTCTGTTCCTGTCACATTTTTACTCACTGTGAACTCATGTTTCACTACAGTATAAAGTCTAGCACCTCTATGGAAACAGTAGAATCCTGACTAGAAGTAGAGAGAACTCAAAAATGTCTTCTGTGCAGTTTACCAAAGTTATATTGCCATGAATGGAGCAAAGAGCTAAAGCCAAAGTTGAATTTCTTTGATTATTTATTTCACATAAATTGAAAAAAATTGGAAAAACACGTAGAACCTTTTTCCAAGTGGCCATAAACATTTCCAAAACTGGGAAAAGGGAAACTTAACAAGCTGTAGATAATTTACTACTTACTTGTCTCTGATTTACCGTGTGTAAACACAGCCTGCAGTTCAGCCTAGTTCAGCTAAAAAGCCTCTGAATTTTCCTCACATGACTGTTGTTTGCACCAAAGAAGTGCAGATTTTTACATAATCTTTACATAACCAGTTTCATCATGACTTGAAGCTTAGATTTGAAACAACACCTCACAGATTATTACTTCATGAGCTATTGGAATGTTGAAAATCTGACTATTCTTTCTATTTGCACAATTTCTGGCTCTGATAAATGGTGTAAGTTGAGTTCAGACCAGATTGTGGGATCCAGAGGGTTAAGGGGTAAAAATGCAGCTCCATGCTCTGGGAAGAAACCCCAGCACATGAGGGTTAAAAAGATCAGGGCGAGGAGGACACTTGCAGAGAAGGAAGCAGCTGGAGGAGGACGGGGAGTCCTGGGAGGTCGGGTCGGGTGCATTGTTTCCGAGCGTGCCCCAGTTCCAGCCGTCAGCCCGGCTCTTTGTTAAAGCCGGAGCTAAGAGGATGTCTGGCTCCTGGGCACAGTCGCCAGGGGCTGCAGAACTCAAGGGTCAACGGATTTTCCAAACCATTGCTTCATAGTGGACGACAATCGGGGAAAAATTGCTCCACTGTACTGGTTCAACAGGCATCCAGCTCAGTCACGCTCAGGCGCCGCTGATGGGCAGCGTGATGGAGAATGAGCTGTCAGGATTTACAATGGCTGTTTATGCGGTGTTAGAATGTCTGGAATAATCGACGTAATCTTTTTATAAGTTGCCCAGTTGTACTCTCCTAGTTCACGCTAGTTTTAGATTCTTAACTATACGAGTAAACAAAAGCAGTAGATTACTGATGACGGATCAGGGTGTTGGGAACGGTGAAGGTTCATCGCTGTTATTATGAGACGGGCTGAAAGATTCCAGTTCGTTCCAACACACTGACATGAGGACTCAGAAAATGTAACCATGTCGCCACAATCACAGCGACAAAAGCCTTTTAGAAATCCATTATTGTCACCGCTTGAGCTCTTTTGGTGGCATTTCAAAGAGATTCTGTGGAGGCTATTTTGAGCAACAGTTGACAGGAGTGAAAAACATGTTTTGTGCCGCGTCCACTTGAGCAGCGAGGAATCATGTGCAGCAGATTTAAATTAGACTGGAGTTAATGACGATTTTAATGCCTTCTCCAAAGCCTTTTTTTTTTTTTTTTAATAAGCAGAACACAAGTTGAACGTGTTTAACTTGCTTTTGGAAATTAAACTTTATCTTGTCATTTTGTGTTGAGCAGGACAAAAGCTCTTTGTGGACGGCATTGATTTAAACGGAGGATGCATGATGATGAGTAGTTATTACCTCCAGAACATGACAGCCATCGTCCTAGTCTGCCCCCAGGAAAACAATGGCAAAGATTAGATTGCAAATTTAGGGTGATTTCTATCTGTTTTGGTTGACATTTGGACATTTTTAACAATTGCTGATTCACACAGCTGACATCTATGTTCCAAAGGGTCGGACTACTGGGGGTTGGAGTTCTCCCGCTCTAAAACACCAGAGTTAGCAACTTTCAGATGACTTCCCCTCGGCTACACTGAACAGATGCTGTGATGCAGAGCGGCTTTGCTGTGCACTCATAATTTGGTGCTGCAGAAACACGAGCCTCAAACACAAACATTTTAATATTTTGTCAGATGAATAAAAAATGTCTGACTCCAGTGGAAGCTGTAACAGCATCGTTAATGTGCTGTGTCTGTGGGTGTAATCAACAGAACATGTAGATTTCAGTTTCCCTGACACACACACAGGATGGAGTAACACTGAAACCCTCCAGTGCTGCTTCAGTGATGGTGGCACGATGATGTAATGAATTTCTATTGAAAACTGCGACGCGAGCAGCTTTTGCTTTGCAAGTAATTCCTAATGGCAGTAGTTCGATATTTTCGGTTCATTGATTGCAAACAGCATTATGGTTCAAAGAGAAGATGGTGCTTTGGCTCTCGACCAGGAGGGGAAAAAAAAGAAGCTGATATTGAACGTACACTACCTCGCTCGGATTGCACAGATACCACCAGCTGTCTTCTTGCCTCCTCTGTTTTCTTCAGTGATTCTTGGACGAGAAGGGCTTTATGGATCGGTCCACTACAGCGCCGAGCCAAGGTTACGGCAGGGCCAATCATGTCAGCTCTCGTCATCTTACTCTTCAACTGCTCCAGTTGGTGCCCAGACCAACCCCAACACTGCATCCAGACACTCAGACTGTCTCAGTGCCTGCCGCAGTGCTTCTCTCTACTATTAACATTCTGATTGCTGTCGTGTTTCGTTTGCTTGGCCAAGCACTTTATCTCCAAAAAGAGCCCGGCCTCAGTGCTGACCTTTCCATTTGCAGAAACAGAGCAATCATTCATAAATCACACTACTGAGTGTAAAATATCCAAACTGTTTGATATTGCGGGCCTAATGAAATGACTCGCACTTCTTCACTGCAATTATAGGAAAAGGTCAGTGCCATAACTGATGTTGAGCTCCAGCATGATTGTCCTACTTCACATTATCCAGAGCTCGGCCCATAAAATATCAGTATGGGCCTTATTGTGTGACATTTTGTCACTGTGTTGTTTTTCCGACTGTCAGAAATAACTAATTTGTGGTGGATGCTCAGTTTGGAGTTGACTTTAAAATGAGTATTTTATGGTACATTTGGTTCAGTTATGATTCAGACGTTTATGAGTTTGAGAGATATTAGCGGGATTCAAACCGTGACTGGGAAAATCACCCTTATTTGTAATTACCCACAAGAAAACAACAGAAATCAAGGATAAGAGAATATGAAAAAATAGATGACATTTTTGCACTTGCAATAAAAAGGGCATTTAATGAGAACAATGCAGTTTAGTGTTTGTTTTCCAGAAGGCCGACCTATAATCTATGCCTATAAAAGAAAATATGGAAAAGATTTTAATCACATTTCACCACTGACAAAATGAATAAATCTTTGTGATACAAATAAATAGTTACTTATACATTTAAAATAAGAGCAGACACTTTATTCTTTCTGGGTCTGCTGGGAGTTTGTCCTTTCACACTGCATCCATACATCTGGAAGCTCGACTTGAGGCCACGTTCAGACTCATGCACAGACTGCTCGCTGTGTCATCGACTCTCTGTTGATTCCGATGACTTTTATGTGTGTTTTGTTTGTTTCCCTGCCAGTATTACAGCTTTCTTTGCTCACAGCAGCCACCTGTTGGTTTTGTTTGGCCCCCCAGTGGTGGCGAGGTGGGCGGTGTCACCTGGAAACCTGACGTCAATGCAGAACCCTTTCACTGATGATGATGGTTGCCAAGCCTAGCTGTAGAGGAAATACAACCATAATCATCAGTTATATGGGCCCTGAGCAAAACAACATTATGAACTCCTTATAGCATGAAGATCAGTCAAATCAGTCAAATTCCAGTAATTCCTTAAAAGTTTCCCTTAAAAGATTTATTTAAAAAAAAAAAATCCCCCAACTTTGCAAGCAAATTCTTGTAAATCTTTTCCATAAATGAGTAAAAATCTTCCAAAAAAAATATCTAAAGTGATTCCATATATATCAGTACAATTTCTAATATTTAAGAACATTGACATTAAAATCACCCAAAATCCAACAAAATTTGCTGGAGTTTGGTAGATTTTTTTGTGAATGTTCTTAAACATTTTTAACATTTTTTTCCACCAAAAAATGTTCAAAGATTTTCCAAAAATGTTGAAAATGTGGGCATCAGAAGTTTCACTATGAAAATACTTCTTTTCCTACATTTTCAAACTTAAAAACGGATCAGTTTTGACCCGCAGGACGACACGAGGGTTAAATGAGCGAAGAATTACAGCATCATGCAAAAAATGAGCTAATAAGAATAATAGTTGGAGTAGTATAAGTTAATATATTAAAAAAATGCAGTGGGTAGGTGAGCAAAGACATAAAATAATGCTCTAAGGACAGTTTTGCAAAGGTTAAAAACCACATTTCAGAGCTGAAAGTCTCCAGTTGAGTTAATAACAAATGCAAACTGTCAGATCATTCATAGTTTTGCTTCTAGTCCTTAAATGTATTTTTAGCTCACCAACAGAATCACAACAAACTCAGAACTCAGCCACCGATCAGTGTGTAGTCACTTATTTCAGCCTCATAAGTGACACTGGAAGTGGAGCCTTACAAACTGATGAATGGTAAATCTTTGAATACAGGTGTTATTTGAACAATACACAGCGTTTACTGTGTTAAAACATTATAAAGACTGTCTCAATAGATGCTTCCATTCCTACATTTATGCCAGATTCCACCCACAGCATTTCACTTCCTGTCTTAATAATCTACTTTACATATAGAGTTTATAGGCTCCGTAGTGAGTCCGTTTGTCCTGCAGCGGCACAACTTGTCTTTAAGTTGGAGACGGATGAACCCGTTGAGCAAGGCTCAAACTAATCTAACAAATGAATCACTTCTCTTCATGAGCAGAGGAAACTTTTTAAATGTGGCCATGTGTTATTGCCACTGACTGTATATGAAGATGGATGAAACCTCCATGAAGTCACCCTGGAAAGCAGTTTTGAAGCTGTGTGGTTTCGGATGCCTGGCTCTGGCTAATTCCTGGCTAATCCAAAAAAAATCAACCAAGTGGTATCACTGAAAATGGCTTAAAAATACATAACTTTAAACCTTAATACAATTTAAACTGGTAGTTCTATACAAATTAATGCCCTGTACAAAATGTCATGAATGGGGACATCGGCTATGAAAACTAAAACCATTTTTATACCATACTGTTTATTTTTGCTGTAAAGTTTTAACATTGGGGTCTATGGGGATTGACTTGCTTTTGGAGTCGGCCTCAAGTGACCACTAGAGGAACTGCGGTTTTTGGTATTACCACATTGGCTTTATTTATCTGCCTGTGGTTAATTTATATGTGCATGAATTTTGGCCACAATTTAAATTTTGGAAAAGATAATTCAAATTGTGGGTTTGTAAATAGCTTCAAGTACATGGATCAACCACAGTATTAAATCCACTAAAAGTATAGGTTAGTAGCATTGATCATCTCATTACAATGTTCTGCTGGGGAACCTCGTGTCTTGGCATTGGTGTTGATGTTACTTTGACCCAAATAAACATTGTTGTAGACACTCAACTGCAGCAGCACAACAGGGTAATACATTATGTCAATTATGTCATGCTCCAAAAACATCTCGGGAATGGTTTGAGGAACACAACAAAGAGTCCAAAGCATTTTCCTGGACTCCAAACACCCCAAATCCCACATAGCTTCAAAGGTTGCACCGCCCACATCCCAGTTGTGGACACCATAGGACCCCCCAGAGGTCCCATGTCTATACCTGGATGGGTCGGGGGTGTTTTGGTGCCATGAGGGTGACGTACACAACATCAGGCAGGTGGTTTTATGTTTGGTTCAGTAGCTTTAATGTTTAGCAGGCAGAAACTCTCCAGTTTCATCAGTATTCATCCGAGGCAACCACGTTGAGTGGCGGCTCATTCAGTTTTTAGTCATGCCCAAAGTTAATACTGGACATGTTTATACAAAGATGAGAGATGCAGGTCAGAACTGTCAAGTCCTTCTAGAAACACTGTGTATGAACAGATCAAAAAATTTCACCGCTTTCTCCCGAGCATATTCATCTCCTCGTCACGTCAACAGTCAGACGTTTCTCCAAAAGTCATTGTATGCATTCCTGTTCAGTCTCTTTGCTGAAGGTAGTTTAGAGACCTGGATGTGACGAATCATAACTAGTGTTTCTCCAAACAAGGATAAGGACTTATCCCGGTTTGTGACACACAAAACCACAATAATTGAAAAAACAGATAATAATTAGGCTGTCCATGTAAACACTGTCAACAGTTTTCAGGGACATTTTCTTTGCTAGAAACTGGGACACTCTCCAGAAAGATTACTGTTGAGCTTGTTAAGTGGTGAGGTGACAGCAGAAATCTCCTAAACTAATAAATCCAAACCTCGATGAATAGAATCTGCATGCCTACGTACGACACAGTTTAATCTCTGGTTGTGTGGTTTGAAAACAAACAGAATCCTTTAATTTTACTAGTGCTGAGGTAAAAAAAAACCTCTGAGTAGCGCTGTAACTGTACTTTTCCAGGAGTCAGATTCGTCTTCTTCACTGACAGGACGGATTTGCATAAAAGCCAGGCCATGTCTCCACCAGGAACTCCCCGTGATGTATTCGTTCTCGTGGTGCCAGACTTCTCCTGTGATGAACTGACTCTCGGTTTTGTCGATCTGCTGTTCGCAGTCATTCAGGGCTCGCAGCTGTTTGTTTCTGGCTGGAAAGGTTTTCTCGGCGGTGCAGGGGGATGATTCTGATGAAATGATTGACGTTTCACCTGAGCAGAACTGTTCTGTTCGTGTGTCCCTGCTTCAGTGTCAGCCGGATGGAGGGATGCTGAGAGATGACGTTAATGGATGCTGCAGAGGCAGACTGACAGATGCTGATGTTCCATCAAGTAGTTCTGCCTTATCTACCACCTGTAGGCTCTCCAAGGAGACACGGTTGTAGTTTATTACCTCCAGAAAATGCATTTTTGTAACATCTTGAAGTTTAATGTTTAGGAATTCCTTTATTTGGCAGTTTTGTACTTGAGATTAGAAATGCAACTGAAGATCACTTTGATACCCGTTTCTGCTGCTTAATTTCACTGGTTCTAGATAAAAGTTGTAATTTTCTGGTTCAGATAAGCCGTTATTTTTGACTTCATTAGTTATCCCAACATGAGTGACAACTGCATCATCTTAATATTGTGTGTTATTTAAACTCAAATTCCTACTGTACTCGATTTACAGCTAAATTTAAGTTGAGGCAATTTAATGAACTCGGCTTGATGACAAAATTTTGTGTAATCTTGAGCTGAGGAACTGAACTCTGACAAAAGTCGAGGACCCCCTGTACGTAACAGTTAAAATAACTTTTTTGTAAAAGTAAAAACATGGGAAGCGAGTTGGAAAAGCTTATTTTTTATGAGTTAGCAGCTTAAAAAAGTTATGTTTATGCTGCCAATTTTTAAGTTGTAATTAAAAATACCATTGGAAAAGCTGTTTCCCCTAACCCAATGTAGTTGAATAGTTTTATTTTAAGTTATCATAAGTCAAGAAGATTTTTTTAACCCAAAGCATTATTTTTTAGAGTACATGGCTGCCTGATTTTGACTAATCGATTATTTAATCTACAGAATCCCGTCTTGTTTTTCTCACCATGCTACGACTCTTTAAATTGCACATTTTGTCCGTCCAGCAGGGCAAAACCAGAGATTTTCAATACAACACAGAAGATAAGCAAATCCCTGAACACAACAAACATTTGTCAGTGTAGAAAATCTCCATTTTCCTCTATTCATTCACTGATTAATTAAGGAATTACTGCAGCACAGATCTGAGTACTTTCTGGTTTTCTCTTGCAGTGAAAACATCTCCTGCTTTCAGCTTTGTCAGCGTTACATTTTAACATAATTTTTATGCCTGAAGCACATTTTTACAAAGAAATAAATTCTGTTTGGATCCCTTAAGGACCTCCCTGGGTCTCTGCTAGCCTTCTGCTAGGATTCCTGGTATCAGCTGTTAGTACTACACATCACATCACTTATGTTTTGGACTCTTTGAGCTGCATCCTTTTTATCTCCTCTAAAGACGAGCTGCTCCTTATTGTTCTGTTAAACCTTACACATTTATTCTACTTCCCCTGAGCGCATACCAAGTAGTTCGGGAAAGCAACTCCCAAGCGTGGACAAAAAAATCATAAAAAATCCAGCTCCCACAGCAAAAAAACAGCCTGCATTCTTACTCATGGAATTAATATTTCACATGAAGCCATCAGCAGCATGTTGGGAATAGTTCTGTGGAATAATTTCCAGGGACAAGATGGCGTGTTTCTATTTAAAGCTCTATAAACATGACCCTGTTACAGGCTAAGGCTACTGTAGGAAAAAAAAGTTCCCAGGCAGTGCAGGGTGTATTTTAGACAGAGTTTGCCTTCCTGAGGGGATTACATTCCAGATCTGGTCCCCACAGATGGATTACAGTCCTCTAGGAATAAATGTTTATTGACCGTTTTCCTGTGGTGAGCTACTATATTAGTCTCTTATCACATATAAGAAACATGCTGTTATACAACCACAATAAGCTTCAAACTCAATGCTTTTAAAGGGAAACGCCTCCATTTCTTTGCACATTAATGCCACTCTACAGTTGGATAATACCCCCTTTGCCTCTGGAGGGGCTTTTGCCAAATCAGGGAGAATAACTGCTCTGATGTCACCAGGTTTATCGTGGCTTAAACGCTCCAATCAGGACGTGGGTGTTTATTAAACTAAACCAACGTGGTGCTGTTGCATCATGGGAAATGTAAGATGCTTTTATACCCATGCTGGGGTCTAAAAGTCACCTCCAAATGAGTAAAAATCCAACAAAAACGTCTTCAATCAAAGCCTTGTCTTTACATTAACTGCACGTTTCCCTGCACTCTGTCCTGTCGCTTGATTATTACAATCTGTTGGCTCTTTCTTGGTCAAGATAATGAGTCTTATTTATGTCCTTGAACACAAGAAATACCTAAATCCAATCAGCAGATTAGCGTGAAATTTGCTGAGCATGTTGATGTTCCTGAGAGTCCGAACCATCTGCATTTTACTGTCTCCACCGTTCCCACTTTGCTTTAGCATCAGCCGAGGAACCAGCTACGAGTCGGGCTCCAGGAATGGCTAAACCAGCAGCGTTTTCGCTTTCCAGGGGCGTAATCAGCTCTGCAGGGGAGGCTAGCACGGCGTTACACTTCTGGAGCTTGATTTGCTAAGAATCTGTGGCTCTTTAAAGGTAGCAGGTGGTTTGCAGTTTGTCATTTTGCATTAGACTCTCTGAGAAACTGTGTGTTTTAAAATGTGATATATCAGGTGCATTTTAACAAAAACAAAAAAAAAAGAAGTGGAATCATAATGACAGTAATTGGAACATTACAATAGTTACATACCATAAAAATACCTCTAATAATAAGATTATTAGCGACTCCACATGTCCCAGGATGCAACACAATAAACGGCATCTGGTTGTGGCTGTGGAGAAACTCAACGTGTCCGTTGTCGCCTGAAAAGCTCTTCTTCTTAAATTGTTGTGGCATTTTTGACAGCAATTATTTCCAAGCAGTGCAGCATAAAATTACCATTAAAATTGCTTCAAACAACATGACACAATCTTCTGTTGGTTTGATTATTTCAAAAAAATAAAATAAAATGCCCCGTATTCGCTGGTACTTTTAATTCACTTGAATAAATAATGAAACCCTTCCTTCCGTCTGACGAAGAAGACGGCAAATGAACCTCAACGAGCAGCGACAGGCGTGGAGAGAACAGGACGAACATCTGGTGCTCATCTCTGCTGCTTCACTTCTGAATTATTTACCGTTTCTTTAACCAATTATTCATCAAACCAGCTTTTTTACCTCGACTGTGTTTATTTTTATTAACACTTGTTTTGTTTTTTGGATGGCCTGCATGAAAAACAAACAAAAATCTGCTGTTTTAATACACAAACTTACCCCACCTTCTCAAAGGCACATTTCCAGTCGGGATGATGTGTGGATTAGTGGGATGTAGCAGTGAATATTCTGCCACGGGGAAAGACATTTCATTGCATTGAGGGATTAGTGTGCTGCGTGCCTCAATCACTCACTCTTTGTCACGATAAATATTACTCGTGTTTGGAGGACAGGCAGGCCGGCTGGAATCCGCTGCTTTTTTTTTTTTTTTTTTGCTGGAGCTACCGCTGGGTCTCGTACCGAGTCATTACCGTAACGCTCCGGAGGGGAAAGTTATGCACGGAGACGACTTCCTGAGAGCGGCCGCTGAGCCCACCGGACAAAGCCACCAGTGTGAGGGTTATTCCAGGTCGTTTGCTGGGCCTGTTTAGCATGGGAATCGTCACTTGAGCTTACTTTAAGTGACTTAATTGCCCTGACACCCTCCAGTCCCCCTGAATTTATCATCTTCATCCAAGTCCAGGGAGTGCAACTAAAGCAATAACACTTGGGGCAAACCAATAGCTTATTGATTGGCACCCTATATAGTCGGAGACATGACTTTGCTGTAATGGAGTGGGAAAGTAGAGTTTGTCAGGGAATGGAGAGCTATCTAGTGGATTTTTCTCGTCCTCTCTTTTTAAATTTCCAAGCTTAAGTTAATGAGAGGCAAAGGTTCCCCGCCGCACATTTCTAATTGCCCCGGTGTCGGCGTGTGGAACGGCCGAGAGCAGCAATTTATCGGCTAAATCAACATAAGAAGGAAACCGGTCAAGGACTGCCAAGCCACTGAGGCCCTCCGACTGTGAGCTTCATCATTAGTCTGCGACTTTTGATGACCTGGCATCTAAACGACTGCAATGGGACCGAGCGGAGAGAAGTTCTGCTGTGAGTCCCAGTGCCATGATCAGGTTCTTCACTGGAATATGGAAGGAGTAAATATCAACACAAATGTTCACCATAGATCACAAGTTGGTCACGTTCATTCTTTTTCTGGCTTATGCGTGATGCTAACTAGCAGGGGCAACAGAACTCAGGCCAAACACTGAGAGTTCATGAACACAAAGATCAGAAATAAAACAGGCCAGAGAGCATTTTAACATTCTGTCATTTAAATGTGGACATAAAATCAAGTTTTATCTTGCACTGAGTATTCACAGGGCTGGACATTTAAGGCTGTAAGGAAAGTCATCCTCTTATTATACATCTGTATTCGTATTCTTAGGAACAATTACAGCAGGGGGTGTCAAACATATGGCCCGTCGGCCAAAAGCGGCCCGCTAGAGGGTCCAATCCAGCCCACTAGATGACTTTGTAAGATATGTTGGTTTGATCAGTGAGCTCTACGCCAAAAATAATACACCAAACCACACTAGTCTTTGGCGGTCCGATGTCTTACCTCCCTAATGGGTGAAAACGAGGTAAACAAAAAGTAGCAGCTCACTCGCTGGTACAGCTACTACAGTACTTGATTCTACTATCCAGTGAACGCTGTGTTTGCTGTGTGCCGTTGGGACACCCATCTGACCCTCTCTGACAGAAGTATAGTAGATTCAAAACCTAGATAATAGGTACATATCAAATCAGGACTAAATCACATTTATTAAAACCACCTGAGTAGACCAAAGGGCTGCATATGTTATCAGATAGGTGGAAACAAAATCACGTCAGGCTAAAACTTGTGCAATAAAATAGTATAAGAACCTGCAGAACAGGAGAGCAACTTGTAAGATCAATGTCTAAAATAACTAGGGAATATTAGGATCAATGAGAGCAGCCAAAAGCCACAGAAAACACATATGTCTGGAAGGTTTTTCTAGAAAATATCAATGGAGGAGGAGCATTTTATTGAAAGAAAGAAGACTGTTCCATAACTCTGGAGCCTCCATCATGTAACCGTTAAAACCAGTTGTTCTGAGGATCTGAGAGGCCTTCCATGTCTGTATTTATCTGTCTGAATAGCATCAAAGGCGTGAAATAATATTAAGTATACGAGTTTAAGGTTACATTTCACTTCCCATATTCTCACATGGATCCTTTAAATGAATAAAAAACATTGCAATGAACACAAAGACGGCAGCTGGGATCACTTGATCAGTCGTAAAAGAACTGCAATTCTAAGAATGAAGGAATGCAAGAATCATACAGAACTCAAGTTTGTGCGTTCAACTTTATTTACACCAGTGAATGCGTATCGATGCCCTCGTCTTGGCTTTATCCTCTTGGTGCAGTTCATTTTCACCTTGGCTTCCTTTACGATGCAGCGAGTCCATGTCATCCAGCTGCGTTTAAACCAGTCGCTCCTTTCTCTGTTGGTTTTCAGGATGATAATTCAGAGGGTGATACCAGGAATGCAAGTCTGCTCTTTTTTTTACTGTCACCGCTGTAATAAAACCGCTATGAGCACTTCCCCACCATGAATTTTTTATGATTCTGTGCCACAAATGCCAGCTAACTGCACCACAAAATTAAGTGAAAATAAACACAGTTATGTTCGTACAGCCAGCTGTGAGGACGGAGGATTGTCACGTTGCTGGTGTGGAGGAATGGCGTAAATAAGAAAAGCAGCTTGTTCTTTCTTGTTTTTACGTGGGGATCGTCGGGCGGCTCTCTGCTTTGGCCTCGGCTGTATTTTCAGGTTGGTTTGCTGCAAATAAGTTGGATTGTAAAGAATGAGGCTGGTGACATTTGGAGTCAATCCCACACACGGCTTTTGCTCCCATATCAGCCCTTTCTCCTAGAAATGATGCTTATACTTGGTCTGCAGGTCTTTTCATGACGGAGAATGTGCTGATTATTTCATCTGGTTTATATAACGCAGGACAAAACATGTAGGACAAATTAAAGTCAGGATTTTCTATCTTCATGATCTAAAAAAATCAAAGTTTAGAGAAAGAATGAAACTAAAACCATATTTAGTTTTCTTTTTCTCTGTGTGTATGCATGTATGTATGTATATGTTTAGCAGCTGATGAGCAGAATCATGATGAATGTTCCCTAATGGTTCCTTAGGGATTTTGGGAGTAGTTTCCAACCCTTTATGCCACCCTACATCAACCCTGTCTCCATAAAATTACATTCCTATCCAGGTAAACTGTCTTTTCAGGTAGGCTTTGAGGGGAACATGATTTTGCTTCAACATAATTTTTTTATTTTTCAGTTTGAAAAGCCACTTAGACATAAACTAACAACTAAACTTTCACTCAAAACACCAGCTTTAATGTCTTCTGATGGCCAATAGATCATCAGTCTCTAAATTTAGTTTCATTTTCTGCTTCTATAGTTTAGGCACCAAAACTTCATGGTTAGGTTTCAGGAAATGCTCTTTGTTAGACATGTTTACATGTTAGAAGTTTGGTGAAGGTTGGGCACCAGTGTTACTCTGGGTTGAGTTACGATGAGGAAAAAAATCATGGCTTGGGTTAAAATCCGACCCTTTCCCCACGTTTAGAACTTCTCCACCATTTTCTAGGTCACCAATGTGATCAATCCATCCTGATTAATATCTGATTGGGTGGCAAACATGGAGCGACAGTGAAGCGATAAAATGAATGACCAATTACAAACGTAATTTGACTGAAATGAGAATGATGGTTGATGATATAGTAATATAATGTAGTGGAGACTGGGTTGAATACATAGACAGTAAAGGAACTCAGATATCATTTGGACTGTGTAATGTGTAAGATTGAAACATGCATACAGGACTTCCTCTGGAAATCAGTAATCTGTGACTGCATACATGAACCTGTCAAGACAAACCCTCAACCATCCCATCATCTGTAGACTCTGAGAGAATGAACAGTTATTTCAAGTGTTTTTTTTTTTTGTTGAAGCATTGCATGTTTTTTAGAGGTAATGTTGGAGATGTAGAAACTGACAATAGCTTATTTTGTGACCATGTCCTGATCAAGGTTATGCAGCCAGGGAAGGCCTTTTGTTGCCCACTTATTTCAGAGCACATATTTATTTGCTTATTTTGTGATGTTTCTCTTTCAAAAGTCTAAAAAATGTTCGGTTTGCTGCCAGTTAATCCAGTCCCACACACCATTTTTCTTATTCTAATAATGAACCTGTCTCAGTCCACATTGTAATGATCAGCAAAATGTCTGACAAAGCCTCAAATAGAAGGTGATGAAAATTACACGGCGCTTTTATTAATGCATCTTCAGTTCCTGGGTTTGGCTGAGACCCAACCACATCACAAAGGCAGATGTGAAAGTTGCCCAGAGTGTGTCAGAATGAGCCGCAAGAACAAAGAGGCAAGATTTACCAGCAACTTGGCAAGCAGTGATGTAATTTAGGGAGAAATAGATTGCTAACGTTTTGTTCATTCTGGAGATTTTCAAAGGCATGAAAAAAAAGCCATGAATGTGTCTTCGTGTCTTAATGGAGATTTGGACCAGCTTGTGCGTTTTTTAGAGAGGTAGGAAGGCTTGATAGAAAGAGCTAGCGTTCAGTGACAGCCAAGGACAATGGAAAGTATCCTTGTATCACAAGTCTGCATGTGAATGGCAAGAGCTGTTATCCTTAAATTGAGAAGACCAAATATGCATAATGCGGTGTATTGTCAGCGAAGCATATTCATTTAGTGACACAGCACGGCAACAATAGATGAACAACTCCAATTCAGACATTAGCACACTGGCAAACAATGAGCTTGTTGAGAAAAGGTAATGGAGCCGGCAAAAACTGCACAAAGGATTGAGATAAAGGGGCATTGCATTTAAAATGCAAAAGCATCAGAGCCACCAGTGAAAGAGAAGACATCCGGAAGAACAGGAAGAATGGAAACAAGAATTGCGGAGATGGTAGCACGAGGAAAGCCGTCCTGATGGATCTATTCAGTTGCAGCAGCAGAACAAATGCGACAAATGGAATTTGTTCTGTCCAAATGGGATTTGTTCTGTAGAGCAAAAGAAGAGAAAAGCTTAATATTAATGTCTTACTTCTGGTCATCTGGACGCAGTAGAACATTAATCAGGATTGTGGTGAACGTGTTGGAAAGCAATTACCTAATTACACAACCAGCAGAAAACAAAAAAGCAGCAACATTGACATAGAGTTGGAATATTTCGTCTCCTTTTGCCTCCGTTTTGGTCTCCACCAATTTCCAACACCATTTCCATGCCTCTTTAGTGGCTTACTACTCCCTTCCCTTGCTGATCTTGTGTGTCTGCCTGTTGGACAGGTCTGGGCATTTATTATGCAGTGGTTTGATCCAACTTTTTGTTTAAAGCAGCTTCCCAATTCTGCTGGAAACTGGTTTACTAGATATGGAGACTGTCAGCTAGAAAACCCGAACAATGACCAACAATCGACTTAAAAGTCTCTGAGCTGAGATGTTATATTTCTTTGCGGGTTCTTTACTTCTGACCTGTTGAAGTTCATTTGCCTGATTAGTATCTTTTCCAGGTGCACACATATTAGTAAGGCTAATACTTACACTGCAGAGGCTGCTGCAGTGCGTCATCTTGTCCAAACTCATATATGAACCTTAAAAAGTACAATTCCATTAATCCTTCACACCTCATTTGCCTGGTAAACACCCCATCTATGCTTGACTTCACCCCCGAGTTTAGATTCAAGATTCAAAAGTTTGATTTGCGAGATGCAAATGCCTAAGACAAGAGTTTATACAAGAGTCTTCTTTTGGGGGGTATAATTCCTTGAGTTTCTGTTCTAAAGTCAAACATGATGTTAGCAAAGTAATCCTACTTGATAAACTTAGATGAAAAAATAAGGATGTGGCTTGAGCAACTGATTAAAAATCCAAATTTGAAGCTTTAAAATGATCATAAGACCACTGAGTGTGCAGCCTGTGCTAGTGTCTTTGCTTTCCCTGCCAAACTAAATGAAATGAC
The DNA here is from genome assembly GCF_022539595.1 of Amphiprion ocellaris. NCBI lineage: Eukaryota > Metazoa > Chordata > Actinopteri > Pomacentridae > Amphiprion > Amphiprion ocellaris. The sequence continues at coordinate 1,648,561 of NC_072779.1, forward strand.
ATCAGCCTAGTATGTCCGGATTGATTTTGCATTGTCTGCATGTAATTGGTAGAGTAAATTTCGCTGAGTGCTACAAATCCTCAGGAACTAAACCTCCATCAATACAAATATGTGACACTCCAGCGGTCAGACTGGTAAACAACTGATGCCTGAAACACCACGGCAATGAATGCTTTGCAAATAACAGCTGCAAATTAAAGAAAATTGTTGCAGATTATGCAAACTATACTTCATTCAGCACCAATGTGATTTTTTTTATTATGGATAAAAAGAACAGAGGATTTGCATAAGAATAGAAAGGAATGTGTGCAGTAAGACCAGGCTGGTCCTTCCACTACTCTGTTCCTGCCATTTTGTGCACGGCTCTTGCTGAAGCAGTAACTCATGCATGTCTGCCCTAACACATCATTGCAGATCAAAGCATGGCTGGGTTATGTAAAGCTGAAGGGGCTAATAGAGTGACCACATCCAATACAAAATGTATTACTGTGCATTTGCTTCTGACAGGGATTGATAGGGTACATTACTCAATGAAACTGGGGGTTTCTGCAGCACACGCATGCTGGTACTTAGTCCAATGCAGCCCTGTGCTTTTTCACTTGAGAGCCAAGGAAGGTTAGATTTGCTCTAAATGGAAGTGTTGTCCTGATTTTGTCACCACTGCATGCAAGAATAATTATTTTCCTTCATGCGTGGAATTGAAGTTTTAGGAGCAGCAGAACTCCACTGTTGATGTGGAGTTTGTCAAAAAATCTGAACCCAATCTTAATGACACGTCTGTCGTCTCGTCCAGCAGTTTCAACGTTTAACTAAGAGTGTTTAACGCGTGTCATGCCCATCAAGGACTACGCTGATTTAAGAACTGCTATTTCTGTAAGCAGACTAATGGCAACCTGTGCAAACGTGTCAGTCTCACCATGCTTGTCACCACCCTGCTGTCATTATTATTTACGGATGGAGCTCTGTAGGTAGCTACACATGTAGCAAAGTCATATCCTTATTCACAATCTTACCCACAAAGCTCTGATTTATGGATTTTTTTAGACCTATGAAAAAATCTGAGATGAAGGACATGGCGACGGAAAGATACTAAACTCTAATTTGTTTACATCCACTTCCACTCACCATCTATTTTTTCTACATGTTTTGTCCTATTCACCCTCTCCCCCTTCTCCTCTTCCTGAAAGCTTTTACTTTCCTCTGTCAGGCGGGTAAAGGATGCCAGACTGCAGCTCAGGCAGCTTTCAGAGCTGAGCCTGGCATTTGGGATGAGGAGCAGAGGACATTATGGATTACCTAACATTTTCTAACATGCCGTCAGAGCAGACAGCGTACTTGTGCGAGTCTACATCTGAGGGAAGGCCACAAAGAGTGTCAGTTGTGATGATAAAAAAAGGGAGCTGCGAGGAGGTATTTATGCCCTGGTTGCCCACTGATGCCAGCTGAGTCACTCACTATGCTGCTCTGACTTTCACCTTGGACCACGCTGGCTGGAGTCACTGCAGAGGAGAATGAATGTGAGACAATGGGGTCACTGAAACTGCTCCACAATCATTAACTGACAGATAGAGCAATTACCAACTGGAACATACAGCGGGATGGAAGAGTTGACTGTTACAGACGAACGGCAAAGACATGCTGGAATAAATGGATGCAGAAAGGTCAAGGTTACATTCAGGTCACTGGATTTTTCTTTGGTCTTCACAGTCCCCAGATCTTAACCCAATTAAACACTCATGACTGATCATAAAGCATGCCAGAAATGTTCTGTGCTGCAACAAATCTACATCAAAGCTCAGCGTGGGCTTTCCGAGGTGCACAGATCCAATGAGTTTAGTTGATTTTGATCCAAAAGTTATAAACTGTGGCTTGGCAGAGATGGTGCTTTCCATCACTGCCATAAAAAACCCTGACTGAAATGGTATCTTTTGGAAGAATGAGTTCCAATAGAGTTCCAGATATCTGGACTATCTTTGCCAAAGGGGTGCTGAGGCTGTTGTGGAGTTTAGTGGTTAGACAAGAGCTTTTTATAATGTTGTGTTTTTGTTCTTTTTCACACCACCCATCAGTAGTTTAGGATTGTTATGTGTGTTTATGATCGCCAGTAGCTGCAGGTTCTGGCTGCTGCTGGTAGCTAGTTAGCAGTGGGAGCACAGGGATGTTTTTGCTGTCACTTTCCCCAATTGTGCAAAACCTGGCTATTATTCTGTAGCTATGTAATGGTGCACGCGGCGGCCGATGGCAGGTAATCAGGAATATTGGCTTCAGTTGAACATGATAAGGGGCTGATATTAACAGCCAGTTAGATACAGTCACTCCCTGAAGATGAGCTGGTTTTAAGGGTGGGCTGTTTTCATGCTTCATCTAATCCAACCCTACCCACCGTGAGGCTTGACAAGCCTAATGGGATGTGTTGGATGCTCGGAAATAACAGCGGTTGTGCCTTTGATAAAATAATGAGGTGTTAAGATTTTATTAGCAAACCCAGCAGTGAATACTCTTTCTTTTTTTAAGAATAGGTATAGCAGAGTGCTTGGGAAGTTTCATCCAAAACCCCCCTTTTTTCGTGAAAAGTAGTTTCTTCAAGGCTACAAAAACACAGAGTAGAGTCATTGCATCAACTGTCAAAGCTTCTCTTGAGTCAGTTAGAGACAAATCATGATTTTCACTGAGCTGACCTTGGATTTAAAACCAATGGCTTCAATGTCCAACGCCACCGCTTTGACTGACGCATCGAGTCAGAGAATAGTCTTGACTGAACTCCGAAAAAGCTTTAATAATCCCATCCCATACCTCAAGAGGCTGTTTGCTTTTATGAGCTGCTGTTAAATTAAAAAACAGTCGACACTCTTCTGTTGGAGTTTGTCATGCTTAACTAAACTATGATCTCAACTAAATGGAAAGCAAGCGAGGCAGGTGTGCACTAAATCATGTTGACAATCGTTAATTAATATTCCAGGTGCCAGGAAAGCTGCCTCTGGAGCCATACTGCCTCCTAGATCATGTGAAAGGAGACCCCAGGTAGAAGATTTACACTAGACCAGCTGTATAGTTAGCTCTTTTTTCTTAAGAACTGCTTTGACTTCATGAAAAGCACCCACTGAACCTGGAAATGAAGTGACATTTTACAGCGGATCTGTTTTGTTTTCTTGTAATTTTTGAAAAAGGAGAGAGATCCAGCAGAAGTATAAATACAGACTATCGGCTGCATCGCTGAGAATTCTGCTGATTGCCTCCTTTTCCCAGATTGCTCAGCAGCTTCCTCAGCTTGCCTTGTGGGACTGGAGGGAGTAACGAGGAAAGTGGACTCCCTCATGATCAATTACTTCGCTTGTCAAACTCCCAACACCACCAACTTCTAGCTGGTGACCTTTCACCCCCCAGCATCACTTCTCATCCTCATTTTTGCTTCGCCAGCAGTGTTCCATGTGAGCTCCCACCAAATGCTCATTTATCTTGAATAAAATAAAACGATACTCTCAAAATATCTTTTCATATCACAGCAATAGCAAAAGAGTTTCAGAAGCTCTTCTGTCTGCTTAGAAACCCTCCCAGCTGGATCGGTGTATGTTTGTGTTCCTGATGAAGTGGATGCTCGGTGTAGATTGCTGCTGACGCTGCTAAACGCTGCCGTAGTTATTTGGGTTTGCTCAAGGCAATCTTTGGAGGAGCCTTTGGTTCGCTGATCTGAGCCACTTTACCCTCCAATTAGCTTCATTTAAAATGCTCTAGTTTCCCAACATGTTTATGGTGGGTGAAATAACTAGGTAACTGTGCTGTATTTACCTTTGGGTACAGCAGTCCCAGCTCCTTAAGATGCAAGAAATGTACACAGTTTGATGTTGAAATTGTATGTTGGTTTTTGGGGGAAAGTTAGTGGAATGGAGCGAAATATTGAGAGCTAATGACTGTCTCTAATGACTTCTGATCATAAATGTCTTAATGATGCGGAATTCAGACTGAAGCATGGTTGACAGGACAATAACTTCCTTTAAATTCATTTATTTGAAATCTGTACAGCTGATTAGATTGTGAACTTAATCACAAGGAATAATGGCTCAATGTAAAAACAAAAATAAGATCCATCCTGAAAAGAATTTCAACTTCAAAACGTCTCCGTTTCAGACACGTTGTACTTTCTGTTAATCTAACAGCATGTTAGCTTCAAGTCTAAATGGATATTCTGGTCACTACAGGAACTACTAGTTCAGACCTAGTAATGTTTTCGACCCGCAAAAGTCTGAACTGTTTCAAATGGACATGCACAAACAATGTACAATTTGGGGTAGCACCAGCACTGGTCTGAAAACGTCCCATTTTTCTACCGAAATCGCTTTTCCTCATTGACTTTGCTGTGCAGATTCACATCTACTACCAACTGAAATGTCTCTAAAAGTTAAACTTTGGTCTGATTTAATGAGACTCCTTAACAATAAAAGTGATTCAGGTTTTGACAAAATGTTAAAAAGAGTTGTAGGAGTTTGTAGGAGTCTTTCCGTTGAGTTTATTAAAAAGCTGCAGCAGGATCTATATGAGCATCTCCAAAAAGAGAGTTTTGCACATTCTTATGCCATAGAAGTGATTTCATTGATTGCTTACAATTTGTAGTTGTCCCCAACATGACATGTCATACCATAGTTTTCTTCATTTCAGTCAGATGAGCCATCGGACACAGAGTCAGAGTTCATAAGCCACAGCTGAATTACTTGTTACTTACCATTTATAGATTTATTCTGCTGTTAATTGGTGCATTATTATGCATTATGTCATACTGATGTCCTGTTTAGTCTCTGTATGGCCAATATCATGTCAAGTCATGAACATCAACGTAAAAATGACCTAAATGACAGAATGCCGTTACTTTAACACATTAATAAACCCACCAACGTTCAGTGTTCCTTGTCTGAAAGGTCGATTAAATATTCCAGATATTTAAACAAGTCTGTCAGATTGAAACAATGATAATTAGTTTGTCTCTGTTTCTCTTCAGAAGTCTCTTGAGGACTTGATATTATTGCTTTGGCCTATTTTTATTGTTCTTGTTTTCAAAGCACACTCTTAAAATGTGACTGAACCTATCAGTGGCTTTAATCAGCGTCATCCAGACTAACACTGAACCCCCCGTTCAGGCTGTAATTATTACCGTTCAGCAGCGTCGTCCAGGACAAACCGTATGTGGCAGAATTCAGCTAAGATGGATGAGTTCATTTATTAGGCCTCATGTTTTGCTAACTCTGTGGCCGCCGGCCCACATACAGACTGCAGGTCAGTTTAACCTTGAGCTCAGGGGGTTTTTCTGTATGTAAGCAGCTGTAGCCCTGCCAGGAGGCAGGGCACCTTTCACTGGCCACACACTATAGGCAGCTACTGTCAGTGATATTAAAGTGTTTTTAAATGGAAATGCCCTCAGCCAGAAGGCCACAGTCGAGGTCTTTTCTCCCTGTGGCAGGTAAATAAGTCCACTACTACAGCTGACACGATGCTCTTTTGCTTGTATTGTGTTGCTGTTAGTGATCTTGATCATATATTATATCTGTACATCAGGAATATTTCCTGTTGTTGTTGCCCTGCTACCAAGCAGCATCTGCGGTTTCCTCATTCATGCTTCATTGTGATTCTGGGGAGCAGTTTCCAGTGAAATCTGCTGTGGATATTTGGAGTCTCAGAGGACGATGACCCCTGACCTTTCTCGCTCATCATTGGGGCAAAAATATCAAAATTGCAAAATCTCATAATCTGTGACTGAGATTTTCACGAAAAATGCCAAAAACATGCATGATCCTGAGAAAATACGGCCGTTTGACTGGAGCTTTCAGAGTCCTGTGTGACATTAATGTGTTTTACTCAAACTATTCTTCCAGCATCATATACCTCTAACACCAGAGCACCGTTTTCTAACCTTTTTACAAAAACAAAACACAAGTTTTTCTTCTAATCACTTCCTTGGCTGGAAAGCTATGACTGTTTTCAGCGTATTCAGCACTCCTGTTACAGGATCTAATACATTTCACAAAAAAAAAAGCATAATAATAGCTGAAAAATGAACTCTGAATGTGTTGAAATCGCTTCTCGATACCGGCGTTCCACAGACGGAGTTTCACAAAAAAACATCACTGGGGACAAAAAAAAAGTGAAGTGTGAGCAACAGTTATTTTTGTGTTTTCGAAATTACAACTGAAAATAGCGACATCCATCTTCCACCATTATACAGTCGCTGTGCCCTTTTTTTAAAGATTTTATGGAGACAGAAAATTTACCTTCAACAAGGCATTAATCATGAGGTTAGCAGAAGTGTGGCAAGAGGAATAAATCAAGGCTGCTTTGGTCCCTGCCCCCGAGTTTGGCACCAAAACAAGACCTACTCATCACACAGCACTACGACTTCTAGCCCACAGGCATGGTCGTGACATTTCTTAGTTTTAAGATACAGAGAGAGAAATGCTAATGAAGTGGCTGGATGGAAAATGTCAGTTTTTTTGAAGAAGTGCCGCTCTGTGTTTTCACAGCTTGTGCTTATGTGTGCCTACATGTCACGTTGGAGAGGCAGTAAAGTGACTACAGGCTGACTTTTGAGTTTTTTTCTTTTTTCTTCTACCCCCAGGGGCCACGGCAAGAAAGCCAAAAACAATGGCTGACTCTCTCTGCCTGGAAAGAGGTTGGGGAGGGTTGGAAGGGGTGCTAGAGGGGTTTATCTTAGTCATGGTAATTGGTTTGCTGGTGTGGAAGTAGGATCATTCGAGAAAACCTCATTCAGTCTGACTCCCTCCCATTTATCTGTCTGGAAGGCTGCAGGGAGAAAGAGGAGAAGGATGGAGCGAGGAGGGAGTGAAGGAGTGCTGCTGCAGAGGCATTTTCATACAAAGGCTATAGAAATTGAGTGAGTATGTCTGAAGGCTCAATCTGATGCCGGCCTGAAATGAAGGATACTTTTTTTTTGCATCCTGCCAAATAGCGCTTACTTTCTAACCCCTGGCAGTACGAGGCCTAATGTTTGCAGCACGTGTACCTGGAAAACGGCGCTGCTTCAACAGGGCAGTCTTGCAATCGTGAAATCATTCCTCAATTTCAGATTAGATTAATGAAGACGGAAATTGAAGTGCTCCTTTTCGGCCTGGTATTGTTTTAATGCGAAAATGGCTGAGTCCCAAAGTACCGTGATGCATATTCTCTGACTTATCAGTGCAGGTTTTTATGAAGCGAAGATGTGGCCGATAGAACGGACCTGTGTGAGAACTCTGGGTCCGTGTGGTGTTTAACATGCCTGTCCTATAGCGCTGTTGCTGAGGCAGCAGGGTCCAGCTGCACAGATATCTCCCCAGTCACACGCCATCAGCTAGCTGTTTTCATGTGTCCCCAGCGGCCGCCACCATGACTTAGAGCTGAAACCACTGCAGAGATCCTGCTGCTGCTGCACTTCCTCATACGGCCGCTAAGGTGATTCCAGAAATCAAAAACCCTCTTCCCCCTCCCAGTAAGCTGTGGCATCAATAGTTGAGAGCTTCTAATGTGACTCATTGTCAGTGAAGACACCAGACATGCTGGTAGCACTTTCTGATTAGATCTTGATTTGATTATAGCGCTTTAGAACTGAAGGAGAAATATGTTTTGGGTGACTTTTCTTGATTGACTCATCGCCATCGGCTCATTGACTGTGGATGAAGACGGACGATGCGTCACCACTTCATCCCATTGTGCTCAAGTGAAGCTCAAGTTGTCTGGGCAATAGGCTGAGTCACTGTTTGAGGAGTTGCATCATTGCACTGTAGCAGCAACCATTCTCAAGACATGTTGACTTCAGTTTTGGTGAGCCGCGATCGTTCCCGCTCTCATTAGGTCCACCTGTTAGCACGAATTACGATTTTCTGGCTACCGCATTTGGTAAAAATGGAACCACAACCACATGAAGCGAAGATTCTGAACAAGAGATTTCAAGATATTTCCAACAAAAATGTTGTTGGAAGCTACTTTGGATGACAGCCCTGCATCCTCTTGTTATTTGTGTTTGACTTTCATGTGGTAAACCCTAGTTCAGGTTGTAAAGTACGTTGGTGTTTTCCACTGATTTGTAACAGTCTTGTTGAAAAACCCTCTTGAGCTGCTGATTAAACCCCTAAAAACTTATCTCTGTGTATCAAAGTCACATATTTAGGAGCTTTTGTTTCCCTGGATACAATCCTTCCTGCCTTAAAGTGGTTTAGATGTAGCTCTACATTGCTTCTTTTAGCAGCTTGAGCATACCAGCTCGCCTTTCCAGCTCCAAAAAAACACCAAGTACCACACAATGGCAAGCTGTAATAGTGGAGTGGTTCGGAGATGTTGCAACCAGAAACCATTTCTGAAGAAGAATGACGATACAGGAAGTCCCACCTTGTAAGCCACCGTGATTGGTTCCTTAGATTTGTGATGTATTAAACCCTGGAAGTCTGAATCCATGCTTTTGTCATCTGCAGCTTCAAGGTGGAAATGTTCAGTTAACTGCTTATTTAGCTTATGATCCGTGTTGCATGTAAAAAAAACCACCACGTGGACATGTTAATGAGGTAAAAAGCCTAATTATCACCAGAGGGGGTCTTTAAACGAGATCAAGGACTCAGAAGTTCGTATTTCTTTTCATCCACACTTCAAGAGAACAAAGATTTTGGGGGCAAACATGGTTTTCCTGTCAAAGTAAATAGGCCAAAGAAGTAATTGCATTACGATTCAAATAAAGAGCTTGGAACATGCTTGTGGTGATCGCACCCTCAGATTTACCCCAAATAACTAGTGAGCCCTATTTACTGAGAGAAATGCTCTGAGACCTCTCACATGGCTTCTACACTTCGGCCCAATTTCACAGGTGATCAGATATGTTCCTCCGGCTTCTCTCCCAACTCTCTCCAATTTGTTCACGTCGTTATCTTTCAACTTTGGCCCACCTTGCAATTTGTTCTCTTGGCCTCAATCTCTCTTTACGCCGAGCATCTTGGATTTATTTGTGTATTCCGTTATTTCCCTGTTTTGTCGTTGTTACATTTCTCCAGTCTTGTATTTGGGCAGAGCAGAGATTTTCCACCCAGCATCACTGCAAGCCTTGCGAGGGTCACTGCACACAGATGACTGATATGAGAAGAGAAAGGGGAAGTCACCGCGAGGCTTTCTGTCTAAGGTTGTTGCCTGTTTGATGCTAGTTGCCACGGTGACAGCCAGACTCCCACAGCAATGCATCATCGAGCCCAAAAGGAGGAGTGATGGAGAGATAATGCAAGAACAGATTTATTAATTTTCATGTTATTTGTACCACTTATTAGAGGAAATAAACACAGTCCCTGTTCTACAGCTGACCAACGCAAAGAGCATAAAACTAGCCATGAATCAGTAATCCACAACGATGCTTTTCTACGGAGACATTTGTTCTTTTACAGGCTGAGAATAATCTCAGTCCTGCTATTGACAAAGCTTTAAAAATTCCATATTTGACTGACTGTTTATTTCAGTGATTCACGGCTGAGTAAGAACTTGGCCAACTTGTGCTATTGGATTTATTTAATAAGAAGAAATAAATGACTGAATGCCTCAACAGAAGAAATAAGAGTGCAGGAGAAATCAGCAGCAAGTCTGTAAAAACACCAATGCTTAGATGGTAAAATAGCAACAAAGCTGCAGAGTTTTAAGGTAGCGAACATAAATTGCAACATCCAGTTGTGTTACAATAAACTAGATTCAAGTGATTATCAAACACCATCAAACCTATCAAATCTAGTTCTCTAGATATGCTTTTCCTTAATGTATTTTATACACATTTTACAGTTTTGCATTGGAAAATTGAAATGGAAGTGGAGAAATTAAAAGAACAATGTAGATAATTTTGCAAACAGTTGTTATACTCACTTGAGGTGGTTTGAAAATAGTTAATATGCATTATCGGAGACGCAAACACTTTATTTCCAATAAGTTCTGACGTTACAAACATTTAACTCGCATGTCTGATCAGCTGTTTGTTCCTCATCTCTGGATGGCATGAAACCAGCTGACATGGAATCTTATCTCATGACTAGCCGACATTTTGTTTGTTTCCTCTTCCCCTCATTTATTTTTTGTTGTTTCCAGCTTCTTCTGCTCTGTTTTTTACAGCCATGCATATGCCACACTACACAGTCTAGTTTATTCAGACACAAGCCTAATTCGCATTTTCCGTTCTTAAAATTTAAAATTTTGCTCCAGATTCACTTGCCGATTGTATGGAAACTGGACAAACCATCTGATTTTACTTGCATAAGATGCTTTTTTGTTTGTCTGTTTCCACACTAAGTGTACCTGAGCTGCAGCAGGTTCTATAAGTGACGTACGTAGAGTTTTCCATTGCAGAGCTTGTGCTGACACCACCTCCCAGCAGCTGAGGAACAGTGTTAGCTGTTGTCATACTTTGTCGACACATCAGTTTGTTTTTCCTGTAGTGAAAATTACAACCTGTATAGGTGTAAATGAAGCTGTTGATAATTGATCTTTGAGTTGTTTCTGCTTTAGTAGCATTTAGTAGTGCTGGAATTTTTCATTCTCTTCGCTGAAACTAAAACATATGCAGAAACAATCTGTTCAATAACGGGTTGATTTAAAGAGCAGCTTCCTGTGAACCTCAGCAGCATGTCAGCACCCACCAGCCATACATTATGCATGGCATTGTGGAGCGTGCACGGCTGCTCAGACCTATACTTCCACAGATTTTGATGCATCAGCAACACTGGCTTCTGCTCTAAGTCTTGTCCATCAGCCCTGCTATTCATAGAGCCTATTAATGATTTATTGAATCACAAATAGTGAGTAATGGGACCCTAATCCTCCATCCTGCTGCTGCTGCTAAGCTCGTGGCTTCAAAGATGCTTTCTTTATTAAATCTTCAAGATTCGAACCAAGAAATAAATTGAATTTCACAATTGCTAATGATTAATTAGATTTCTCTTGTAGGGAATGGGACCTAGCGTGGGGGTGTGTGAGGCGAGCTGACCTCTCTGAACTTAGCCTTACACAAAGATGAAAACAAACCTTCTCCCTACGCTGGGAAGCCACTAACAGCAGCTGGATGACTCTCATTTGAATTTCCAGCATTGGGTTCGGCGCTGCTGATGTTTTCTAAAGATGACACGGTGTTTCAGAGAACGCTGGAATGAAGACTTCTCCTTTTAATAATGGCAGACAGATTAAACCTCGTGTATTTCTTGCATTCTTAGATTAATCCATAAAAGCAAACGGCCTGTGAAGAGGTATTGTGTGTGCAACGGGGAAAAGCAATATCATTCATATTATTTTTAATTGGATCCCCAAGGGCACTTGATGTGAAAAAGACGAGGTTGAAACTATTACCGAGCCACGCGAAATTTGGAGCTAATTTGAAACAAGCATTTTTCTTCTTTTTTTAATGAACACATGTTCGGTCTGCAGTTTATTCTTCGTGTACTTGGAAGAAATTTCCACTACAGTGTGAGTGAATGGAGACGGGAAGAGTAGCATCTCCACATGCTGACACGAGGCAGATAACTTTACTCTGCAGATGCAAATCAGCTTTTCTGAGCAGATGTTCTTCTCTCCGGGGGTCAGGAAGGAGAAGTCTGTGATGGTCCACTTTTGAAGGAAAAGAAAAAGTCAAATATCTAGACAGCCGTGGCGGGTTTAATCAATAGTAAAGCCCACGTGTAGCTTCCTTTGCGTTGCCTGATTACAGAAACATGTCCGAGTGTTCAGGGTTTAGTTGTTGAATTACAAATCATGGAAAGTTATAGGCAGTTAAAAACTCTGAGTGTCTTTTTTTCAGGAGCATGAACTCGTTTAACAGACATGAGCTTGCGTTCTGCATCGTGTTCCAGTAAACATGTTGGATTATTCAGTTTCAAGGCTTTTTAGCAGCACTAAGGTCATGACTCTAACTTCCCCAAAAGCTGCACACCTCCAGAGACGGTTCTCACCAAATTACATGAATACTCCCTCAAATATTTAATATTTTACACATTCAGCTATATTTAATTTATTCATTTAGCTAAATTGATTAATTAGCTGCCTAAATAATTGGGGAAAAATAACAGCAAAGTAGTGTGCAAAAGGCAGATTTGAGATGCAAATTATTTATGATTTGAAGGATATTGGCAAAAAAGAATGCAAATGACTGGTAGGGGCTGTTTAGCATCAGTATTTATTACATCCCACTCAGACCAACTGCATGTTTTTGTTGCATATTGTGTGCACATTGAGCATAGCAGTCCAATGGAGCAGCACAGAAAGGAGCAAACTGCTGTAATGTGAATTAAAATAGCAACGATTGTTGACATTAACACAGAATGTATAAAGAAAACTGGAAGTAGATTTCCAACCGCCATCACAGGTGCAGACATTTAAGTCTTTGTGGTCAAACCTCAAATTTGATCACAATCTGATAACTGTAACTGCCTCAACAGGTGGGAAACAGCCTTAATTTAACAGTATTGTTGGTGTAATGCATTAGAAGACGAATGCAGATGGCTTTAAGACTGAACTGTGTGTTTCAGGCCCGGAGTCTGACTGCCGTAAGCTTTAAGAAGTGCGTAGATGCTTCTGAGGCTCGTGCTCGCTGAAATCCCCAGGTTATGGAACATGGTCATGTGATTAATTAAAAAGCTCCACCAGGCTGAAGGTATGCTGTGGTTTGGAGCCAGGAAAATGGCTCTAACTCCCCCTCTCACAGCAGGACTGTTCCAAGGAGCTGGAAAATGTGCAGAAGAACTGACAAAAAAAGCCACAAATAAACCATCAAACTGTGTGTCACCAGGAATGAATAAGGAGCCCTTATTAAGACATCGTGCATCAGAATAAATGATTCAAATGTGTGCAGGAAAGTCGAACTCCGACTATGTGCTTTGCATAAAACCATCCATGCCACTGAACTGCGGCAGCTTTCAGGTATTAGGATGGCATCCAAATTCCCCCTCGGCTTTGTGAGACACGTACAAAAGATTGTTCCAGCTCACACTTGAAAATGTGTGCTAAAGTGTGATCAGATCTGGAACACCTTTATTCAGTTCTGTTTACATTATACACTATGTCACATTTCATTCTCCACACACCATTCTAGACCCACAGCAGATTGTATAGCATTTTATTCATGTATTATAATCATTTAGCTCCTTTTGTGTGATAATAATACGTCAACTTTATGCTCAGCATGCCATGAAATGCTGTGTTTTCATGTATGAGCACATGTCTGATCAGATCTGGTGCTTTTAGGTGTTGGTTCAGTTTTGGATCAGGTGACAGTTAAAGTCTGGATTGGTCACTTGATGCTTCCTGAAAATGATTTGCGTCGAATCTTTATTCATGGCGTGTATTCAGGTAAATGCATTTGAGCCACAGGTTTGCAAACAGCATAATAATTGCGCTGCTAATGGTGCTAGAAGGGATTTTTTTGTTGAATATATAATGCCCTGTTTGGTTCCTCTGGTTAATTAACATGCTTGATGGTTCACGTGTTCGACGTGTTACGTGACAAGGTTTCATGAACCGATTCATTTCCATTCTGGTTGTTTCAACGGCTTTCATTGTCTAATCTAATGTCAGTACTGTCAACACTTTGCATCATATAGTCATGATGACTGTTGCTGTTGTGACTAAACTAAAATTGCATGTTGGAGTTGTTTTACATTAAACATGCCGTCAATTAAAATTGTAGTTCACTTGCTGTTTAGTTCGACAACTGGTATTCTGATGCCACCAAGAAAAAATTGCAGAAATCATGATCTTGGTGTATTTTCTGTCCTTTATAACCCTCTCATTCCTTGAGTTTCATGCAGTAGTGCAGCCACCACTTCTTTATTTAGTCATCCTGATGCCACTACCTTGACATATTAACCTGGACTGAACTCAGACCAGGGTGACTTGACATTTTATCATAATTACCTCTTGAAATAAATGAATGAAATGAATTATATGAGTGAATATAGTGTAAAGCAGTTATTGCAGGTTGTGGACACGTGACACACACTGACTCGATGCTTTTTGCAGCAAGTTCCATCGAGGGTTACTTTGGATTTTTTAAATGGGGTTGTATGAGCCACTTACCTGTTGTCTGTGCGTTACTGATAGTAAATGGTGGAAGCTAATCAGTCTACTGTAGTGGATGGGGTCAGCAGTAAAACGTATCTGAACCACCAAAGAAAATCTACATCAGTTTCAGTGGACACTGTATTTAAAATGTTCTGATATTTACCTTGCTGTCCAACAGTCCTGTCCAGTAGGATCCTGCAGCTGTTGGATCCCTCTGTCTGAAGCCACCAGACTCTTTGACTATAATGTGGTTGTCCAACGAGCTGACGGAGGCAATAGAAGACCTGCAACTCTCTAGTCCTGCAGGATAAAATTAGAGTTTTTGTCAGGAGTCTCGAGACTTTGAAGAGAGAATAGATGGATATAATGTGAAGAAACCTCCATTAGAAAGGGCTGTCTGACAGCAAGTAAAGAGACAAGAATATTCTAAAAACGTGGTGCGATCAAGAAGTTCAGAGATTGCACCATTAAAAAATCAAAAACAGTAGCTGATTTAAGTTTGGCTGTTTTCTGAGTTATTGTTTATAATTCACTCCCACCACTCTAACCACATTTGGAACATTTAATGAAAGTCCTTCTCTGGTTTCAATGTCTTTAACGGTGTCAGAACGCCCACTTTTCAACTTAGATTTCATTTTGGGGAAGAGGAAAAGTCACCGTGAGCCGCATCTGGCAGGGAGGACGTATACAGAGATGATCGTGTTGGTGTGTCCAAAAAAAAATGTGTGCATATTCTAGAGTCAGGTATCGAATCACCTCAATAAATCCTGAACTAACCCTTTAAATCTCCTCACAGTACAGAGCTTCCAGTAAGAGAACATCTTTATTTGTCTGAATGTTGCTTGGTTGTAGTCATTCTTTCCTGTTTCCGTCAGCCTCCGTGTACTTTTGGTCCAGCAGGTCACACAGTGTTTTGTTCGACCGTGTCTAAATGCAGAAATTCAGACTTTTTCTGAACAGGACCTGGAGGCCTCAGAGCTGCCTCCTGGCTGTGTCTTCTGCCACCCTGATCTCCTTCCAAACACTCTCTCTGGGTCTTTGTGGTCTCGGTCAGTTAATTGTATGCATGAGTGCAGACTTTCAGATTCTCTTCAGACCTTATGTGTCAGGAAATGTCGTTGAACTGTCACTTTTTGGAAAGTTACAGAGCAGCTTCAGTAGCAGGTTAGATTTGTTCTATTTACAGCAGTAAACAGAGCATTGGATGAGATGTTCCTTCATTACAGTGGATTAACATCAGCAGTGGAGGTGATTCAGTGAGTTTATCTCCATGATGGGCAGATGTGCTTCGGTGTTTACACCGTTTTGCAAGTTTGACGAGCTGAGAGGAGCACAAATGTGATGTTAATGCACATTCCTCCCGCATGAAATGTGCTCCTGGAATATAAATTTCAAAAATTCGACCAGTTTGTGTGTGTATAAGGTGCATTTGTAATGACTCAATCTCCATTTTAATGGCACAGTGGAGCAGTTTGTTTTCTAACTTCAGTCCAGAGACATTTAGTAGAAGTTAACTGTTAACTCCAAACCTCACGGAACCCTGTGAAGAAGAAGCTCTGACCTCATCATTGAATGAGTCTGAAGCCGTTTGCATGATTCATTTTCTCGGTTTTTGGTGTGTTGACTGTATCATACAAGAGAGTTTTTATATACCAGTGTGTATTTTGAAGTACAGGATCTGCAGTGTTAGCCAGCCTGAGTGCAGTGAAAGTTTGAAACTAAAGCATGAAGCGTATGATTGAAGTTTCTGAAGATCCCCGACACACCACCTCAGGGTCTTCAAAGATCATTGTGTCAGGAGGGAGTGAGGAACACATCTCCCAAGGATTCAACATTTCTGGTTGACCTGTGAACAAACCTCGTGTACTTTGACGTTTTATGGAAGCTGCTTTCTGCTGTGTGTCTCTGCGGTGAGTGATGGGAGAAGGTGGAGAACTTCTGGACGTCCTCAAACATCCTAAAAGCCGCTGTTGAGATCGTGTTATCGCAGCCTTGGATTGTGATTTAACGCTGCCCTGAAAATGGGCCCCAGAACAAGGTTGAGTGAAAGGAGGAGAATCTCAGCTGTTCTTTTTTAATTCTGTTTTATGAGCCACAGCAGATCCTCCCAACAATTGCACTCGGCAGATAATGATGGCTTAAATATATACTCAACCGGGGCCTCGTAATTAAATGATTTGAACGGGTATGCAGCGAGCTGTGATTGTGTGCCAGTGACTGTTTTGTTTCTGATTATGCTAATATTGGGCATATGGAGCAGACACACTATTTTATTTATTTAGCCTCCCTGGTTTGGCTGCTGTTGAAGTGACATCGCTCCGTTCACGGCGCTAATGGAAGGTCCTTGCTTGACTGAGGCTCTGAGAAAGCATGGCATTCGGATTGTTTTGGTTACTTGAACTTTAAGAGGGATTTGGCATGCGTGCTCGTTCAGTGAATAAAAATGATGTGAAGTGAGCGAGCTGAGGGAGAAGCGCCCGTGATGCTGAGTGCCATTTTGATCTTTCACGTTGTTGTCGGGTGTATTCCACACTTCCACTTCTGTCCAGTTTCTGCTATTCAGGTTAAATAAATTATTTCATAAAAAGGTGAATTTTTTAAGTCACTTGTAGTATTTGATTCTCATTTTAAGGGTCTCAGTGGGATTTAAAATGTCATCTTTGCGGGTGAAGTCAGTGGAAGAGCTTCAGCCTGTTAGGAAAATCCTTCCACCCAAAGCTGTGCAGCGCTCCATAAATGAAATTTTAATTTGAGGTATTGGATGGAGATCAGAGATGGTTTGGTTTAGGAACAGATTAGAAATGGTTTGCAGAGCTTTTAATGTGTGAAGTTAATTGGAAGCTAACACATGGCAGAGGCACTAAACCTGACAGCGCCGCTACCTTGGGGTGCTGCTCGGATTTGCAAAAATGACACCTTACTGCTGTAGTCAAATCCTGTCTGTTTCGATATCAGCCTTCCTCGTTGTGACCTTTCTGTGCACAACCGCCGTGATGACAGCCGTCTGTGACTTGAAAGTGAAAGGTCGGTATGGGTTTCATGCTTTCAGTCCCACATCTCCGTTGCTGGATTTGCACCGGTGCTTTCTTTTGTATGCGCCGGCTGCCGGTCAGAACCACAAACCGCTGCCTTGATTGGTTGAATTAGCTTTATTTGTTGTGCCGTTGTGAGGCAGCAGATCCCCCGTAGGTTCACTTTGATTGTCTCCTGGCAAACTCCCCTCGAGGAGGACTTCACCCCATTTTTCCCCTCTCCTACTTCTGACAAACCCTGGACATTCTGGCACTTATAAATGAAAAAAGCCCTCTTCTGAGTGAGATCAAATCACAGCGAGGCTTGTGCACATAGATCATCCCTCAGAGCTGCAGAAACACGGAGGCTTTTACTCCAAGCAAGCTGAGTGAATTCGCAGAGGACCCTAAAAGCCATGTAGCCTGTCAGGGTGTATTTATAGAACGTCCCCCAGGCAGCCATGTCCTGGTTCCAGAAAAACACAATATAATATTTATATAGAGTGAACAGAACAATGCAGGCATCGAGTTTTGAGTTTATTTCATTCACAGTGCACTTGAAAAAGGATTTGCACCACAGTAATTTCCAAAAACAGACACAAGGATTAGAATGTATATCTGCCATGCGAGTGTGGTGGAAATCCAACAAGATTCAAGCAGAAACACATTTTAATATCTAAGGAATATTAAACAGGTCAAACACAGTTTAAAGCCAGAGGATAAAAGCAGGTCTTTAGGTGCTTCTCAGAGACATCGACAGAGTCGGCCTGTCTTCTGGCCTCCGGCAGGCTGTTCCAGAGCCCAACAGAAAAAGCCTTGTCTCTGGTCTTTTTTTCCGCCAGCAGGGCTCAGCTAGCGTCCCTCGGTCAGGCTTCATGTGGGGCTGATAAACATATAGATACAGCTCTGTGTGGAGATCAAATGGTGAGTTATGAACTTTGTGAAATAATATTTGTGGCCACATTGAGGAGCAGAATGAACGACACCAAAGAGCTCCAATGCTTCACTCAGGTGTTATGATGTCATTTTAATTAGCTCGGGTCTGAAGCTTCACATGGCATCGAATTATACCCTGGTCTCACAGGAAAACACCGACCTGAAGCACAATTATCACTTTTAGTGGCGTTCCATCAGGATGGAAGCCGCTGCTGTGACAGAATGGTGGAAATAATAGGTGATCCCATAATATCCTGGCTTTTATTACATCAAGATGCGTGATTTAATTGGAACGCTAGTCGGCATTAAAAAGTATGAAATAGTGATATCGCATTTTTGTGACATTCATCCGAAATGCGTTTTGTGTTTACCTCACCAGCTGCTGTTGCCAAACACTTTAAAGCCCCGCAGGTTTTTCTTGTGTTTAGCATAATAGGCGCAGTAGTGCGCTGCCCCGGCGTTTTGCCTCCGTCAGCCCTATTAATCGGAAGTCAAATCACTTCCATTAGATTTCTGGGGTAAAGCGTTTGGCTGGTGGGATTTGCTGAAGCAGAGGCAGAGGGAGGAAAAAAAGGAGAGATACAAAGAGGAGCACAAGGCAGAGAGAGAATGGCTGCTGCTGATAAGCTGCAGGCGAGGAATACGCAAACCACCGCAGTATAGGAGAATGATGAATCAGGGATAATAGTCACCCTGCAGAGACTGTTGTCATCACGGGACATTTTCTTCAGAGACAACATTTACCTGTCACAGCATCTGCGTTCAGAGTAGCAATAATGGGCTTTGTTCCCAGGCTTTAGGTGCTGCCGGGGTGAGGGGGGTGTTGGCTTTTATGGGAAGAACAGCCTTGGGGGGATGAATTCACTTCAACTGAATTGTGCAGATTGTGTTAAATGGACCAGGTAATAATTGCTGGCAAAAGTAAAGAGGTCATTCCCCTTTGCATTCATTTAAGTTTGTTGTTAGTGCTCGTTTTTTAGCCGGACTGCTGCAGTTTTATGTGTTGATATCCTACCTGGCAGCAAGAGCCTTAATGCAACTGTATTTTTTTCCCCAAATATGAAGTGAAGTAAGTGTCTTTTGGTAAATTCTGTTTGAGTCTAATATTTTCTTCGAGGGGTTGTTTTTTTAAAAGCACACATAGTAGCAGGTAGTAAGAAATTCAGAGTCAAAAACATGAAAAACTCCAGTATGAAGCCATAAAATGGTTCAATCCACTGAGACGTTACGGCAGAAGTAGAGGCAAAGCTGCCATCCAGAGAAAATGTATTCTTCTAGGATTTGTTCTATCAGTCACCATTATTTCCTCATTATAAATTTAATACATCATGATGACCATGTTGAAGAATCAATGAGTATGAACGCTATACTGTAAAAAAAAATGTTCATTAATTTTAAAGTGAAAAACTGTCAAACCATGACGGTAAAAATCTGTAAACTCTAAAAATGTTTGTTTCTACGCCACTGAATCACCGTAAATAAGGTCATCAGGAGAAAACTGTATTTTTTTACATTTTTTTTCCTTGAAAAAATAGATTTCCTACTGTTGCTCTAATATGTAAAACATCAAAACTGTAATTTTTTCATTTTTTTCTCAAAAATAAAACTAGCTTTCGCAGCTGATGATGGAAAGATGTCATAACATATATAATAAGTAACACGGCGATTTCTGCATTTATTCCATGTGAACAATACAATTTGTACTGGTCAAATTAATTCACTTTTGGAGATATGCTTTAATGTTTGACAGCTATAGCCACAATTTTTGCATATATGTGATGCTAAAGATGCACATATTAATAATAAACATTGTTAATAATAATGTTAAACACACCAACTGTTGTGCTGATAATGGAACAATGCTGTAATATTTATAATGGGTCACGGAAACTTTATTTTACTTGGTATTTTCATGTAAATTTTCCAGCAAAACTGAAATTTCTAAAGCTCAAAACTTTAATTTTTTACAGTAAAATATGGAATGAAGCACATTTTTTGTAAGCATAAAATCAACAGCATCAATACATTTCTTTACCGTAAATGTAGAAACTGTTTTATCGTGATTTTACGGTAGTGTTCTGGCGATCACAGCTGCTGGAAATAGTAAAAAAAATTACAGTGCAACCCTGTTTTAAAGAATCTTTTTTACTTCTGGTGTCAAAACCTGAGTTGACCCAAACTGTGACTCATTTTCAGTTTTGTTTTTACAACTCCCATATTATATCATCCACACAATAAAGTGAAACCCTTTACACGTTTTATCCGGCGTACGATAACTAAACCTCCCTCTGGGGTCCCGTAGAGTGACCACAGTTGGGCTGCTTTGCCTCCATTATCATGGATTCTTTGCGGATCGAAGGTTTCGGGGCCCCACATGTCTAATGGGCACATTAGACAGGAGCCAACAGTCCTTGTTGAGAGATTATTCGCCATACTGAACCCTCAGACCCCTGCCGGTCAGCAGGATTCCCGCCGCCTCGCTGTTTAAGCTCAGCGTTGACGGGTCGGCTTGACTGACACCGGAGCAGTCGGTCGTCGTGGTCCATCTGGGAGACGGAGGCTGACCCCACACTGAGACACTGCAGAGCTCCAAGCTGGCATCCGAAGAGAAGGCAGCTTAAGTCTTATTAGGGAGGGTATTACATCCAAACACAGACACGCCACTTATTAAGACAACACTATCTGGGGAACAAAACAGGAGATTAGAGACTCATCCCATTATACTGCAGGTCACAGAGGGCTTCTTGGCACTCTGGTAATCTGGAAACAATCACCCACGGCTGACTAACCGACGGGGAGTCTGAAAACATTCTGGACTTGTTTTGTTGGGGCATTTTCCCCACTGTGACTCCTCCAACCGCTGAGGGCCACAAAGGTAATACAGCAGTCAGTTCCCCCTCTGGAATTTCCCCTCGGAGAGTATCTTAGCAGACCTTCCAGTCCTGGTCCACGGTGGAGAAACAAAAGTCGTTATGCCGTGCTCCAAAAGTCATCACCAGACAGAACAGATTTCTTTTGGAGTGTGATCTTGTGCAGCGTCTCTCTTGGTGTTTTGATTTCTTGCCTCTCTGCCTCTCGACTCAGCCGATGGCCCGTCTTCCAGCATGGGTAATAAGAGCAGAATGCATTAACCCTGTTTTCATTTACTCCCCGTGGATGCAGCGTGGGCTCGGCAACTTGGAAATTCTTCTTCCTTTTTTTTTTGGCAGTGTACTTCATCACCGCTGGCAGTTTGTGTGAAATCTGGGGACCTTTTCCTGACCTCCCGTTTCAGGTCCTGGGAGAATTCTGCTGGAGGTGACTCCAGCCTCTGCTCGTGGATTGGGAGTTTCTCAGCCCTCGATCTATGCCTGAGGCGGCCGTGTTCTCTGCTTAAAGGCCTCCGAATCTCTGGCTGCCAATAAAAATCCAGACGGGTTTTGATACCGAATGGCTTCGGCTTAAATGTGTCGATTTTGTAGACATGTTTGAGAGCAGGGTTGATTTTTTTTTTTTTTTTATTTTACTGTTAGGGAAGAATCCAAACCTCGGTCAGTATTTATCTGTTTTTTTACTAAAAGACAGAACAGAAACCAGGGAAAAAGTAGAAGTATACTTGATTACTGAAGCACCTGGACAGATTTATTTCATCAGCCCTCAGACTCGATCATATTTTATGTGGCGTTTAATCACAACCCGATTTCCTTTAACATTTCTCACTCTGAAGAATTAAAGCTAAACCAAACTACAAACACACAGTGGAGATAATTCAGTGGTGAGTTTATCTGCAGAGGTGAGACCAGTGTCGTTACAGGAAATCAGCCTTTCTGAGGTAATAGAGTTCAT
Organism: Amphiprion ocellaris; assembly: GCF_022539595.1. Classification (NCBI taxonomy): domain Eukaryota; kingdom Metazoa; phylum Chordata; class Actinopteri; family Pomacentridae; genus Amphiprion; species Amphiprion ocellaris. The sequence continues at coordinate 1,670,376 of NC_072779.1, forward strand.
AAAATGTAATGGAGAGTATTACTGTTCATGCCTAAATAATTTCCCCAGTAAAACCCCACTGGGCTTCCTTTCACAGCTCCTCAGCTTCCATATCTCTCCCTCTACTTATATATTTGCATTTGTATGATTTTTGAAATTCATATTTGAGTGTTCCGTAGATAACATGCTGTTTCATTAGGAGCGTGCACGGCCATCTTGTTCTCGGCTCTCTCCTGGTTTCAGTGCACAGTTGGCACTCTCCAACCCGATCGTGCTTTTAATGTGCACAAGCTATTAATCAGCAGTTTTATTCTGGGCCGCGGGGTTTTATGAGAGACGGTGTTACTAGGACTGTGGGTCGCCCTGCAGATTTTTTATTTTTTTGGCCCTTCGCTTTGTAGCAGATGTTTGGTGCCACTGGGGGAACTTTGAGGGAGATTCGACCAATAAAATCTGCCAGCCTGGCCTGTGACACACAACACCACTCTCATGTTCACTGCCTGCTTTGGAAGGAGTTTGATTTCATCTGTTAAGCTGAGGAGCATTTATAAAGATCAGATTGTGGCATTAATAGTTAACCAGTCAGATGATAAAGAAGCAGAAACTCAGAACCAGTGGTTACCTTTAATTTGATTATCTCGCTGTTTCACGTCTGCTCATCAGGGAGAATGTTGGAGAACAATTAAAGTATTCAGATTCAGTTTCTAATTTTAAAGGGATTTAATTCTGCGATTAAAAAAGTTGCAGCTGAAGATGGAGGGAGATAAATGGAGCTGAATATTAAGAACCGGATGTTGCGTTCTGACCGGATGGTAGCGGTGATTCAGGTATCAGATTTATGTCTTTACACGACAGTTATGTGAATATTGGTTCTGTCGGAGCAGGTTAAGTTTCTGGTCGTTTTTCAGTGTAATATGGAGTTCTGTAGCTCTATGGAAACAGAAACAGCATGGCTAGAAGCAGAGAGAACTCAAAAATGTCTTCTCTGCAGCATAACAAGAAAGTTGGGTTTGTCATTTCATTTAGTTTTTAGTTTCTAGCTTTGATAAATAGTGTAATTTTTGTGATTTTTCTTTTAGAGATTTTATGCCTTTTTGGGATTCAGGTTCTAAAATGGCGTTGAGCTCCAGTAAATCAGATCTTTGAAATATTCAAGAGGCCAGCAGTGCCCTGTGACTGGTGTTAGCTGGAAGTCAGGCTCTTGTGTCATGAAACACATTTTAAATAGGCATTTTAACTTCTCCCATCAACCAGGATGAGTGAACATGTGTGCAGTTGCTCTGTATCTGTATAAATAGAAGCGAGCTCCATTAAACAGGAGCAGTAGTGTGTAGTCGTGACTCCGGGGGTTACAGGGACAAAGTTTGGCTTGTAATGTGCTTGTGTAAGGTTCTTCCCAGGCTACAAGCTTTTGTGCTCCAAAAGACACAATTCTTCTGAACTTTTTTCCTTTTTTTTCTGAGTATGCATGCAGTGGAAGTCTTGGCTGTTTAAGCACTAAATGCATTTTAAATCAAGGTGAGTGTCGATATTTTAAGCCGCTGACTGAATAGATAAATAATCTGAGTATTTAGCATTTTCTATCTGGCATTTCTCTTAATAATGCAGCAGCTCTGTGGCTCCATTACATTTGCTTGCATTGCATTTCAAATATCAGTGTTTTGTTTTTTTCACGTGCGCTAATGAAGCATCCTACTGGAGAAGAGGATGGCGGTGTGACATTGTTTGCGGTTGCATGAAAGAGTAATTTCAGTTTGGATTCGCTGACCGAGCAGTTCAGACCGGCTATGCTGAGACCAGGGATTAATTGGCTGAAGTTGTAAATGCCAGACTGTTTCCCAACACAGGAGGAGTAAAGATAGACTTTTTAGAATCCCAACAGAACATTGAGAGGTGTAGAGCATTTTAGAATATTACATGCATTAGTTTTTTAAGCGTGCTTTCAGAATTTGTATATCAAAGGACAGGTTCTGTATGATCATTCCAGGAGAATCGCAACAGGCTTCATGCAAATAGAAGAATTAGGGCACAAAAGCGTTTAACTCGCTCCGTGATGAGGCAGCTAGTTGACTTTCAAATCTGAGCTATGTCCCACCTGCACAGAACAAAGACGACAACCCACAGCTGGAACTGGAACGCCGATAGAATATCTGAAACGGAAAGGTTAAATGTGCTGTAGTATCTGTGTACGCCGTGTAAGTTTGAAGTCTCAGTTTCTGCAGCATTTTCACACACTGATGCTGTTGCTGTTGTCAGAAGCACACTGCATCTTCCATAGTGATAAAATGAAAGCTGTGGCGACACAAACACAACACAAAATCCGACTTACAGCTGAGTCAGTCAAAATGAGTCATTTATTTTGTGACAAGTGAACTTTTTGCACCATCAGAGTTCAATAAGACAGTTAAGGGCAAACTGCACCAACGTGGCAAACATCTCTGCATGCAGTGGAAGCATTCACACTGATAATGTTAACTTACAACGCGGCTATTTGCTAAAAATCCGGCTTCCTCAGTGTGTAAATCAGGAACACAAGTTCTAACTCTGAATACTTGCTTTAAGAGTGGAAGTGGGTGATTAAAATGTGCACTAAAGTACTGCTGCACTTATCTCTGCAATCTTCACGTTAACGTACCAAGAGCTTAAATGAAGATTTCCTCCAGTTTTGCTTGGATATGGAAATGCATGAATCCTCTATACTAAAATAATTCAGCACTGCTTTAATTTATTGGTTTCCTTAGATTTGTTTTTTTTTTTTTGTGGTTTCATTTCCGTACACATATGCAAGTACCACACCAAATTCAGTATTTTGGTATCATGACTAGGGCTGCAGCTATCAATTATTTTAGTAATCGAGTATTCTATCGATTATTCTGGCGATTAATTGAGTAATCGGATTCTGCACTAGGCATGCGTGTTACAGCATCAAAAGCGGAAGTGAGCGCACTGTGCAACAGAAATAACCGTCCTGGACACCCACTCTACTTCTCATTGGCTAGTGACATTAATTTGGTTGGGAGCAAAAGCTGCGTTTCCTTCATTCCACTGGTAGACAAATTCGATTGTAATGTAATGCAATGTAGTCCTATTTTTTATTGTTTTCAAGCCAAACGCTGGCGTCGCAGGCCAAAATTCTGGTACGGTGCCTGAATACTTACAGAAAACATACAGTGAAGGTATGTGTCACTAGATGCGTTTTTGCCGTGTGTAAATGCGTCACATCTGAAAATCCCACGCATGGTGGGCCACCATTGTCACATGACGGCGCTGGAGCTTCAGCGGCCACTAGTGGTCACGTGACCGAGCTTTCAGCTTGACAGTCCGGCAGATGTGTTGGATAAACACAGTGGCTCGGCGGCAAACTTTCTCTTTTATTTCAAAAACTCTAAAAGCAAAAGTATTTCTGAAAGCATTTGAGGAGAGAAATAATCTGTGCAGCAGCTGAATCTGTCCTGGTTTTAGTTCACCGACGGCTAGTTTAGACGACTGTTTAGACCGTGGACTGGTTGGACACTCCTGCTGTAAACAGTAGAAAAGCTGTGCTGGTTAAAATAGAAGCATCCTGTCAAATTTAAGGGCCTGGTTTGTATCGAGTGAAGTCTGGGTCCGGCTTTGGTCCACCATTTCGTGACCTGGGGTCTAGCATGTAGTGGATTAAACGAATCCTCGATTCAGAGAATTTTGCCTGGAGGAATTTTAGTAATCGAATAACTCGAGGAATCATTTTACCTCTAATCATGACACATCCTCAGTAAATCATATAAAGCATGCCAAACCCTTGTGTCGTGCTTTAAAAACTAATTTGCTGTGCACAGTAATTGCCTGACAAGAAGCTCATTCGGTGCCCTCTTAATCATTAGAAGACTGACGGAGGAAACCTCATTAAGAGAACGAACCATCATCCGCATGTTCTTTCCATCATGGCGTGCATTTGTAGGCAAATGTGCAAGTCAGAGATGAGTGCACTGTGTTATTGTCACACCATCAGTAGCTATGTGCCCGTGGCTGTGATCTGTCCTGTTTCCATCACACTAACCCTGCATGACCCTGGGAGAGGACCACAGCAGGAGCCAGCAGACGGGCCCCGCTCAGGGAGCTCCGAGAGGTCACAGGGGCATCACTACAAAATTTTGGCAAGAGCATCCTTCCATCTGTTGAGAAACAAGAGCCGTCCAATGACTGGCCGTCCAACTGACTGGGGCAATGCCGGCATGGGCAGCAGGAGACGGACAGAGAGCTCCCTGCCAGCAGCTGTTTGGGGTTTCCATCCGCCCGTCCTTTGCCCTACCCGCTTTATATAAGCCATGCTCTCAGCTCAGCAGATTGTATTTATTACATATTTGCATATATATGAGGGCCTCTATTTTGACAGCTTTTCAAGCAGCAACCCTCTTTACTGAGATTACATGAGACTGAAGACAAAGTAAGAGATGTCATTCCATCTTGAAATTGCAGGATAATAGTGGGCAACGCTGCGGTTATTGCCAATACAAAGCCAGCAAAGGAAAGGTGTTGCTATGAATTTGCAAAATGGGCAGTGTCATCGCCGAGCTCTCCAGGAATACTAAACGGATGGTCTTAAATGTGTCTGCTTTTCACGGAGGCTTGTCCCACATTTAAACATCAAATATGTTCCAGTTTGCAGATGCTGATGAGACGCTCTGGTGTGAAATCTGCCTGATGAATTCTTGGTTTAAGTTAAAAGATCGACAAAGGAAAATGTATTTTTCTTTGTGTGTTGCCCAAACTATTTTCTGTCTTGACACTGACAAAGTGAGTGAATCTAGTCTAGCTGTTGTCCAGAAATCCTCTCCGAAATCCGGAAATCTGAGGGGAAGATGAGACGGAGGCTGGACGGGTGGATTGGTGCAGCGTTTGCCATAATGCAGGTCTTATTCTATACCGCTGTGGTGGAGAGGGACGTGAGGCCAAAAGCGAAGCTCTCAATTTACTCATTGTCAATCCACGTTCCGGGGGGGATGACCAAAAAAATGAGGCCGAGCGAAACAGAGAAATTGGTCTCCTTTACACGTCGGATGGGTTTCCTCAGTGATACGATGAGGAGCTTTGAGCTGAGACAGAAATTGCTGTATTGAAAGGAACTAAGTGAGATTGTGTGGGTTGAATGTGGGGTGAATTTTCCAAACTTTACTTTCAAAAACAACATAAATTCTCGCTTTCCTGCTCATCGTGTGGTCCTAGCTGTGAGATGTTTAAACGCTCCCAGTGGAAGAACCTGTTCTGATCACCTTTCTCTCTGAATCGCTGGTGAAATTTAAATGATGAGGGTTTCATCCGTGCACAGCAGACGTACTCAGCGATGTGCACTGGTGCATATCCTGCTGACTTGTTCTGGCAAATCCCAACATTCTCCCTGGTTAAGTCTCTCTGCAGTCTCAGATCCACCAGTCATGTGGCTGGCAGCGTGATAGATGGCCACACAACCGATTAACCATGTTTTACGCTCGCTTGAATTAGATAGATAGTATTTCTGTCGGAGGAGCGAGCTGAGACAGGAAGATCTGGTGTTTTTCACCATCTGCTCCTGCATTGTAGCGTTAAAAACAAACAGAACAACTAGTTATTGTTGTATGCACAGTGTCTTCATACATTTACTCAAGAGTTTCACCAAATCTATGAATATTACAGTATAAAATCACATTTGGTACTAAAGTGTACTTCCAGAGCAAGAAGTTTCACTTGAGGCAACCTTTTATTCATGTTTCTGTCAAATTACAGGTAAATTTAATTTATTATGGGTATAGTCTTTCAGGAAACTGTTCAAGGAATCGTGCCATGCTAGATTTAGTTTTAGTTATGAGGTACTTTGAACTGTGAAAACTGCATCCCATGAAAATTATGAGCATTTTAGATGGATTTTTCCAACAAAGATCTCAATATATGTAATAAACGTCGGTGGAACACCAAAGTATGAACACCCCTAGCATCATAACTTAGCATTACCCCATTTAGCAGAAAAAACATCATGCAAGCATTTCTAACATTCACCCAGCAGTCTCTGACATTGGTTAGCTGGCATTTTTACCCACTCTTCCATTCACTTGCAAGATATGAGGATTTTTTTTAACAAGTTCTCTCCATTTCAAATCCCATTCAAATGAAATTCAAATCTGGGCTTTGACAAGTCCAGAATATGCCAGTTTCTCATCTCTTACAGTAGTAGTTTTATTGTCATGCTCACAGAAAGTAATAATAATTTTATCAGTTTTGTTGAGTTTATATATCAGAGATTGGCTACTCTGGAGCAGGAAACTCATCTCTAGAGGCAAATCAATGCGGCAGTTTCAGTCGCAAGAAGTTCCTAACTTTGTTTCAGCTTCCTGTCTTTTATTGACACCGTATGTTCCGTCTATATTCTGTATTTTTTGAAGCCTTTTCAGTTGTACGTGTGTCATTCACAGCAGATGCGCTTCGATTTCCAAACACATATGTATCCAATCCAAACATGGCTGTCACAGATTCACAACACCTGAATGCACAATCCCATCTGCTTCTCTCTGTGTCCTTAGTGAAGCGTAAATCAATTCAAATCACAGAAATGCTACATGTTCTTTTTAGTGTTAACTTGTGGCAGCCTTACAGTACAATATATGGCACAAGTTATTGATTTTCCAGGGCAGGAAGACAATGACATGATTACAGCACCAGTAGAAGCTGGTCTGAAGTGGATGATGGTGTGCAGCTTGTGTTTGTTGTTTCTCATCTAAGTTAGTTTAATGGCTTCGACTTTGGATTGTCTTTTTCTGTTTCTACCAGTAAATTGTCAGAGTATGTGCTTTACTGTAAGGCAGATATTTAATTAGCAGAACTATGAGTCCAGGTGGTCTTTATGTCCTTGATGAGAGTAATTGTCTTGTTCTTGTGAAAATGAGTTCTTGTTCAACTGTTTTAATATTATTTCTGTTTGGTAACCGAGATCCATTTCTGAACCAGTAGAAGTCTAATTATCTCCTGAATTACCACCTCTGCATATGGATCTTATATTAAATTATATATAAAAACATAAAAATAAGAGGATTCACTTATTTTTAATCCTTTGAATTTAAAATTTAAAGAACACGAGGCACAGTTCTGTTTCTGTGCTTGTCTGTTTACATTCTTGGGTTTATGTAGGAGATTTATAGTTTCACCAGACCTCGTTTAATTATTATATATATTTTTTATGATTGCTGTTCTTTTAAAGATGGTAAAAATGTAGTTTTTTACCTGTTAACATGTCTATATTATGTGAACATCTTGAGCAAAAGAAGCAACTGACACCAAAGCTGGGCATTTCCATGTTAGAACTAAAGGATGTTTGCATTATTCTGAAAGCTGAGCTAAAACAAAAGTCAACCACTACCTTCTTGTGTTGTACCTGGATTATTATCATTATTTTACAACAAAGCACTCTTCTTGAAACCAACAAGAGGGCGTCTATTTATTTATATATCAGGATTCATTTAAGTCATCCTTATTGCATCATGCAGGTCTGTCCTTAGCTTCAACTTTGTCTGTTTTCCAGTATTTTCTGTCTCTTTTAAAGTCCCATATGCCTTCTAAGGTCACATGATTTATGTGTTTTTTTCTCTCTGTTTTGTCTCTAGGTAAGTGACGTTTGGTTTTCCTCCTCTTCCATCCTGCAAACAAGCACCTCTCACCCCAGCCGTCACCGAATGCCTCCTGGAGGTAGTCGGAGCTGAGGTGATTCATCGGTCGCCATGCCGATTAAAAATATTCCTCCTCCTTCTTCTCCCTCCGCTCTGTTTCCCTCTGACTGTCGGAGGAAATGAAACCAGCTCCTGCTCAATCCCTAAACCAGACGGGAAAGTGTCTCCTAACTCCTTCCAGACGTGGAATATGTGTTCAGATTGGTGTAAAATGTTGCAAACGGTGTCCAGACAAGAGGGGAAAGTGTCCTGTGGGTGTGGTGGACAGACGCAGTGAAAAGGCCAGCAGAGGTCTTCAGAGGATGTTGTCTTTGTGTTAAAAAGCTGTCTTTTCCACTCGGCCTCCTGCTGAGGGCTGATTAGTGGGCTGCCGGTTTGTCCTTGCCTTGCATTGATGCACAGAACCAATTAATCATTGTTCTTTATCTGGACCTTTATTCATTTGGGTCGTTGGCCAACTATGCTGTTGACCTTGTGCTTTCTGGGTTGTTTTTTTGTCCGTCTCTTTTTCCAATTCAGACACTCATTAGGCGGGGAGGAAAATGAGCGAGCAGGATGCGGGATCGTTCTATTCGAGGTCCAAAAGTTTTCACGACTCGAGAAAAGACTCCTGACCTTGACAGGGGATGATAAATAATTATTATCACAATGTCTCTGATACAGTTTTGCTCCATGTGATTATCCCCCCCCCCCCCCTTGTCCTTCCTACTGATATTGGCCTGAAGTACATTTTATCTTCACCTTCCAGGCGGACCAGATTAATCCAGTGAAATGTGTTTTAGCTAAGTCAGTGCACTAAATGGGGAGAAGAGGAACCCATTGGTTCTGAGTGTCTCTTGAATTACAATGACTTTGGCTCCTTTTTCACAAATGGTGTTTATGCTGCGAAGATCAATCGCTTCATAGAGCATTGTTTGGGTTTTAACTTTTGAGGACCTTGTTGGCTTTGGGGATGACGAATTTTTCAGCAACACTCCTGTGGACCCAACATCCAACTGATGCAATGAGGTTGCAATTGTTTTTTTCTCTTTTTTTTTTTTTGCTTTTTGCTTTTGAACAGTGGTTTCTCAGATCGCCAGAGTTGCCTTATAGTGTCTCTGCTGGAGTGAAGCTATTCTTCTCAGCTCCAGAGTGCAGCTTTTTATTGAGAGATTGTGTGCCGGGCGCGGTGCAGCAAATTAACCGAGGCCTACGAAGGTTAAATGCTGCTACCGGGGACTTTGTGCACGAGGCAGGCCGAGCACATCATCGGCAGCTCCTTCTAAGCCTTCCTGTCTTGTCAATAGCAGCTGTCCACATCACAGCCCAGTCTATGTGAAACACTGTGCATTGTAACGGAATCACATTACGCACAACTTATTCATTTTTTTGGGGCGGCAAAACAACACTCCGGCATTCATTTTCCTCTCCATTCATGTTCATATTTCTTTGCATGTTCACAGTGTGAGTGAATGGAGCTTTGTTCGCGTCCGTACAGATGACCTCTTATTCTCCGTCCTCCTGTTTGTCCTCAGAGGCTCACTGGGCTGCTGTGTTCACTCAGTGACAGCCCCTGAAGGCCCAACCACTCCCAGATGATGGAATGGAGGAGACATCTGCTGTGGAAGTACAGATGGTAGCCTTGGGTACGCTGTACCCTGTTGAAGCTGAAAAATATGATTTCAACCTAAGTAAGCCGTATTGACCGAGAAGCCTCCTCCAGTGGTCCTCAGGTCGTCGGTGCAAGTGGTGGGTGGTGGATTGATTACTGCGCAGTAGTTCTACAAGAGAGCAGCGACCCGCAGTCCTCACAGAGAGCCAGCAATATGTTGTTTACATGAAGATGGTTCCTGAAAATGTCTGTGCGTAGATTACATAACCGTAAACTGTGGCTTTAAGCAGGAAAATAAGTGATAACCGCACTTGTCAGAAGCAGTTACAGAACAGCCGAGTTTTCAGAGCCCATAGGAATTTAACATTCGTAGGCCGTTGTTTTAAAAAAAAAAATAAAGTATGTTCGGCCATTATGTAATGTAGAATTTCCATCCGATGAGCCGCCGTGTTTAACTTCAGTCATTCAGTCTGACATCTTGCTCCTGTTTGGCGACTAGAAGGATTTATTTTGCACTTCGTGTCTTCGTGACGTTTCCATCTCTGATTCATTTTCAGCTTTTTTTAAATGTACTTCACAGGAATAGGAGACGTATGTTGACCTGATGGCTGCTGTTTTTGTATGCCGACTCAAGCTGTGCTGCTGGGTGGATTTTATCACACTCGTCATTTTTTTCCCGGATGTATTGATTAAAGAAGAAACGTATGAAGATAAAACCCCCATTTTCAACCCACCTACAAACTCTGAGCACTCCAGAACTATTTGATTCTTTTTGTATGAGGCCATCAGGGTGGATAAACTCCTGCTTGATCAGCATTTGGCTGCATGATGCACTTTTCCTCAGATTTAACAGATTTAGAAACTTTCCAGGAACACTCAGATTCTCTAGTTTTCATTCTGGTATTCATTAATGAAGCAAATATTTAAAAAGTGTCGATTGGCACCCACTTTTCCTTGTCTTGGTTTTGCATAAAATCACTCCACAAGTTTGCTCCATATTCAGTCTGAACTCACTTGTATAATTATCAGTAATCAGTTGTCCATCAGTTGTTTATATTTTGGGTTGCAGTGATCACTGGGGACTAATGAGGCTTTAAATATCAGGACTGTTTGACCAAAGCCGATCTACACTCTAAGAATTATCTGCACCCTTAATACATTTTAAAAGAAACTGTCCACAGTACTCAAATCACCAGTTTATTTACATTTTATTAGTACGTTATTAACAGGTGATGCAGCTGTTGTCATGTTTTTTTTTTTTTTTAAATTATATTTTATTTCAGTATTTTTATGGAATTTTTTTATGCAGATTTTTAAAGAAATCTGTTTTCATCATCGAGGAAAACTAAAACAAAAAAAGAAAGCAATTTTTATTATTGTGGGTACATCCCTAACCAACAGATACGTTTTTTTGTTAGTTTTTTTGCGGTGTTTACCATGTTACCATAGGATTTACATTTTTAATTAACAAGACAGTGTCCGAGTAGTGAACCGCAAAAAATACCTTTTCTTTTTGCTGTATGAATTTCTTTAACATTTGTAGATTTCTATGCTAGATATGCCATTAAATAACCAAAAATTTGTTGTTTTCATTACTGAAATATAGTCCTAGAAATGTCCATTTTCCCCCCAAAAAATCCAAAATCATGAAAAATAGAAATAAAAAAAAATACATAAAATGCCCAGCTTTTCCTTGTTGGTATACTATTAACACGTTTAGTTGTTTTTTTTCTTTTTAAAATTTTTTTTAATACTATGAACCCACTGTTAAGCTATTCTTTACAGTATTTTTTATTTTTTACTGTTGACTCTTTTTTTTCTTGAAAAAAAAAAAAACAAATTCCAGGTTGCGATCTGCCATTCTTTTTTCTGTTGTTCTGCTGATTTATTTCTTGGTCTTTAGTGGAAACTAATTAAGTCACAGATGATGATAACTCAAACAACTTTGAACCTCTTCCTCTGATTGGGGCTTCATAGTCGCTCCCTAAACATCCTCTCATCCCTTCGTCGTGTAAAACGCCGTCCCCGATGCCCACTCTCCGTTTTCTTGAAAAACAGTCGTTGTGAAGGATCCTCCTGGAGCTGCCAGGCCGTCCTCTGTTCTCCTTGTGTGGAAGGTGAGAGTGTGCCAGGCTTTCAAACACTGGCTTTGTCCATCGTTTCCTTTGTACCACGTCTGGCTGACGTCCTCCCACCACTGCTGCTTGGTGTTTGGAAGGCCAGCGGGGCCAGCATGGAGGAGGAAGGAGGGCCGTCTGTGCCCAGCCTGGCCACCTGGCTGCCCAGAGGGGAAGGGGGCGTGGAGGGCGAGGTGGAGAGGAAGGGGGTCAGCGGGAAAAGAGACATTTCCCCTCCTCTATCTTCCTCTCTCGAGCTTTCTCTCTGCCCGTCTGTTCTTTCTTTTTCTTTTCTTTCTTATTTTTTTTTTTTTTTTTTGCACTTTGTCCCTCTGACGTCCCTCCCGGTTCATCTCTCGCTGTTTTTTATTTTATTCTCCGCTTTTTATAATCTTCAAGGGCTCGCTTCATTTCAAGTCTATTAGAAACAGATTTCACGCAACAGGACAGCAAAATTCATTACAGCGACAAGCTTTTATGAAACATCAAGTTAGTTCCTCGATGAGCGGTCTCATACTGAAATAAAGAAATGGAAACCTCGCATAACGAGCTGCTGCTTAAATAATGGAATCCATTCTCCATCGCCACACAGGGAATAATCCTCATGAACTTTTGCACTTGTAATGGCACACTTAGTTCTATATATTTTCTCTAAATGCGGTATAAATTCTCCTGTGTAGCTACATAAAATAAAAACAGATTACAACGGTGTGTAGTGTGTTGGTGCTGCTACCTGACGTCCAGCCGGCTCTCTGCGGTGGACGGACGCTGCCAGGATGGAAACTGCAGGGCATTACCTATGGTTCACCTGTGTGAACACCTGACAGACAGAGAGGCATATTTTAGTAGATTTACATGGATAAAACTCATTTAAAACCCCAAAAATGCGACTAATTTGATCTTATCATGTTGGATATGCAAAAAGTAGAGCTACAGTCAGTGTAGATGGCGAAGTCTGAGAGCATGTATCTGATTAATCCTGTTTTAACGTAAATTGATGTTACTGTGTGATGATTTAATGTTTCAGTTCTGAATAATTCACCAATAAATGGCTGGAAAATGCAGAGGAGTTGGAATTAGTAACAAACTCACAACAGAGATCGGCACCCACTCTGCTTCCCATTGGCTAGTGATATTAGTTTGGTTGAGAGCAAAAGCTGCACTCCCCTCATTCCATTGGTAGATGAACTGGATTGGCAATTTAGTCCTATTTTTAATTTTTTTCGAGCCAAATGCTGGCACCACAGGCCAGAATTCTGGTACGGTGCCTGAATACTTACAGAAAACATACAGTGAAGGTATGTGTCACTAGATGCGTTTTTGCCGTGTGTAAATGCGCCACATCTGAAAATCCCACGCATGGTGGGCCACCATTGTCACATGACGCCGCTGGAGCTTCAGCGGGTCACTACGTGGTCACGTGACCGAGCTTTCAGCTTGACAGTCCGGCAGATGTGTTGGATAAACACAGCGGCTCGGCGGCAAACTTTCTCTTTTATTTCAAAAACACTTCAGGGAAAAGTATTTCTGAAAGCATTTGAGGAGAGAAATAATCTGTGCAGCAGCTGAATCTGTCCTGGTTTTAGTTCACCGACGGCTAGTTTAGACGACTGTTTAGACCGTGGACTGGTTGGACACTCCTGCTGTAAACAGTAGAAAAGCTGTGCTGGTTAAAATAGAAGCATCCTGTCAAATTTAAGGACCTGGTTTGTATCGAGTGAAGTCTGGGTCCGGCCTTGGTCTGCCATCTCATCACCTGGGGTCTAGCATGTACTTGATTAAATGAATCCTCGATTCAGAGAATTTTGCTGGGAGGAATTTTAGTAATCAAATTACTCGAATAACTTGAGGAATCGTTTCAACCCTAGATCCTACTACAAATCCACCACTGAGGGCTTATCAGCATTTATCCGTCGGAAATCATACGACGACTGAGCAGCCTTGGTGGAGTACTGCTCTCTGAGGGCTTTTCTAGTTTTGGCAAAGCGTTGGTTGATTACTCAGACTCATTCTAACTTCACTTTTACTGCACTAGAATGAATGGAGAGCTGCCTGACTTTAAATCTTTCTTCTCAAAGGTCAGTTGCGTTACTTTCAGGTCACCTTAACGTTCAAAAACATTTTTTATTTTTTGTCTTTGCTAATGACGTTTGAGTAGATTCAGAAAAAGTTCAAGTTGCTCTTTGTTTTCATAACTTAATACTACCGTTCAAAAGTTTGGAGTCACTCAGACAATTCCATGTTTTCCATGAAAAATATTTTGGGGCAAAGTGACAAAACTCGATTCTGCACATGCAGTTTTTATACTCCGGTGACCAATGGAATTGCAGTAATGGATCTTAAATAGGAACAGAGACTTGTTCAGGATGGACCTACCTAGTATCAAAGTTTAATATATACATGTTGTTGGTAGCTGTAAGAGGATGTAGAAACGTTGTGCACCCAGTTGACACTAAATTTCTGCATTTGTACTCTGCTAGTTAGGAAAATGAAATGCTGTGTTTCTAATAGCGTTAAACCTTTTCTAATCATTCATAAAAACAGTTGTAACTGCAGTGGTTGCTGCCAGCCTTTGGAGGTGCTTTGATTTGGACTTGCTTTCCAGCCGTGCACCAGCTCAGTGGGAGGTTCTAAAATCTCCAGAAATCTTGTGTTACGTCTGCCCGCTGTGCTCAGCACATCCCAGGAATAATCGCATCGACGTCGTGCTGCAGCCTGACCTGAACCAGCTGCTGCTTCCTGTGGAAAGTGCAAAGTCATGACCAGCTTTTTATAAACCTGTGAAAGGTGTACGATCATCTGCACATCAGACCAACGCCTGAATGTTTCGGTATTAACAGAACCACGTGTGAGTCTGCTGTCCGTGTTCAAAGTCTTGTTTAATCATTGATCAACTCACTGTTTTGGTGCGGCAATCTGTCAATCTCCCACTTTTGGTTCAGTCCGACGATTCTCTTTCACTACAGCAGGCAGACGCTAAAAAAAATACAGTAAAAGGCTCTTTAAAGCCAGCGTGTCCTACCTGCTCAGCATCAAACAGCAGACAGACCAGCTGAGGTACACGGTGGAACATTTAACAGCTAAAGAGCCGGTATTTCCCTCAGGGGCTGCTGCAGTCCAAAAACACAACTAAAAGGGGAGATGATGGGAAATTAACTAGGTGACCAGAAGAGTGAGGTGAAAATGAAGGCTTATGTTTCCTCATGTCTACTGGATGTGTAAATGGGTTTTCAGTACCTGGAAATGTTTTAGCCTTAAAAGAGAAAAACAGCTCTGGACTGTTAGGAGTGAATATTTAAAGCAGATATTGACCAAAGTGAAGCCACATAGAGGCCCTAAACTGCTAGAAAATGCTAAATACTGTCGATTTAACACATCCACAAACGTTATAGCAACGGTATGAAAAAAACAACCTCAGATATGACATCTTAATGTACAGGAATTCCTTTCTGGTTCCTGTTCTCAGCTTTTTATCATGTGTGAAACAGTTTCTTTTCCAATTTTTAGAGACAGTGCCAGTGCTTGTCACTTTTTGGGGAAAATAACCGTGCTCCGAGATGATAATACTAATAAAAGGCAGTAGATATGCTCCTTTATATCATCCCATGGTATATTCTTGTTCAAACGCTACCAAAATGTCCTATTTGTAAAAATAATTTGCATTTATTTACTAAGCAGAATAAGTCACTTATCACCTTTTATTGACTTTGGTTAGTTTAAGTCTAGCCAGAGTTTTACTCTGTGTTTAACAAGTTTTCTGAAAGCCTCCCCGTGTATTAACTGTGTGGAATCCTCTTGTGACCACTTAGCATGCATGTCATTATTCCAAACTACTTTCCATTCAAAAGACTTTTGCTCCTTAATTATTTTTAAGCTCTTCTGGAGGAGTTGACACATGGTCCAGAGGTCAAACTGTGAGGCCAGGTGAAACTAAACTCACCATATTGCGGTCTCCTCTGCCTCCTCCTTCCGCTGCCTCTCCCCTCGGGCTGATAATAGAGATTTGGGGCTCCCCTGCTGCCTGAGCCACCTGTGATATTATCTCTGAGCTCTCCCAGGCAAGGTGGGACTCTGAGCCCTCGCTATGGGATAGAGGAATTAGAATTAACTTTATGGCTAAGTGGATTGGATGTCTGGATCTGAAGGATGAGCAGAAGGCATTAAATTGAAATTGTTTCTTCTCTTTTTTTTTTTTTTTTGCGGCAGAGAAGAAACGTCGAGAAAAGGGCGACATTTAAGTCCCAGATGACTGAAGTACACCTTTAGAATAGAGTTAAAATAGAAAACATGCCTTAATTAAATAATTACATGTCATGTACTCTGACGTGTTCATAAGAAAAATGTAAATTATCAGGAAGAATATAATATACAGGGTGGGCCATAAGTTTCCATACATAGGAAAAATAAACATTTTATGTTGGACAACCATTTATATATATATATATATATATATATATATATATATATATATATATATAGTGCTCTATATGATTACCTTTGTTTTGAAAACACATATTAATACGTGTTTTCCACTGCTGATGAACTTGCATTAGGACAGTTGAAGTTCTGCTTGTAATGGTGTTGGTGATACATTCCTGGAGATGATTTATGTCTCGTATGTTTACCTGATACACCATGGCCTTCAAGTGCCCCCAAAGATAGCGTCAAACACATCTTCTAGGGTGTCTGAAACATAAAAAAATATGTAGATTATACATTTTCCTATGTGTGGAAACTTATGGCCCACCCTGTAGTTCCTTAGAGATGAGCATTTAGAAAACGTGAAAAACTGGCAAAAAAAAATGTATTGTAATACGACCACTGATAATGAAACGTACGTTATATGTGATTCCAGGATAGCTTTTACATTGTTACTCCACCAAGGAGGCAGAGCTTTGGTGGAGTTATGTGACGATCAGCGTATGTCTGTCTGTCATCAACATTACTCCAAAACAGACTAACACATTTGGATGAAATTTCCAGTGAAGGTCAGAAATGACACAAGGACCAAGTGATTAGATTTTGACAGTGATGCGGCTTATAGTCTGGATCCACGGATTGGTTAAAGATTTCTGCATCATTGTCAGATAACGGCACGGCGTCACTGTAACCATGACAACAAGTGAACACTACGTCCGCTTCCTGCTGATGATCACATGATTTTGATCTTGCTACAGATCCACCGCTGAGGACTTATTGGGACTTTGAGTCCCGTCAGTTCCCTCCGCCCGCTATATATTTAGGTCACATGATTCAGTATCCGTACATAACGTACACATGCAGAACACGCTTGTGCTCAGCACAAGGTCATCTTGTTTGTGGGTACATCTATATTAAATGGACACATTCTATAGTGCCGTGATTTCTGCGATGGATTTTTTCAAGATTTTTTACCATCAGAAATGATACAAGGACTGAGCAGCCTTGGAGGAGGAGTACTGTGCTCTCTGAGTGACTTTCTTGTTTTATATTCAGTGCAATCGGTCAGAAGTAGATTATTTCTGTGCATAACTTTATTCATTAAACCTGACTGTTTTAACTGCACTAATTCTTAAAGCTCCATGAGCCCAAACTAAAATTCCACAAAAATATTCATTTCAATTTTACTTATATAGTGTTTTTTCACAACATACTGTCATCTCACAGCGCTTCACATAGGAAGGTACAGACCTTAGTTTAGAACAGAGGACCCAACAATCCAAAGTTGCCTTTGGATTCCCTCTGAGTAAGCAGTCAGCGACGGTGTGAAGAAACAACACCAAAAAAACCCACTAAAATAAGGAGGGAAAAACAACCTCAGAGATCCAGGCTCAGGAAAGGTGGCTGTCTGCCTCGACTGGTTGGGGTGAGAGTAGGGATGAAGGGTAGGAGGATAGCCGGACAGCAGCTATCCCATAAAAATAAGTGTGTGCATAAATGTGCCTTTTGGATGATGAGCAGAGGAGTTGTCATCTACAGAGTGTAATGATTTTGCCCATTTACAAGGCCACAGCTTTTATTTTGCGACAGAAGCCATGTCATTCACATTTATCCGCCTACTGGTGTCATTTGTTGATCCCAGCCTGTGGTGATGACTCAGATAATTCACCAGAATAAGATGTGGACCATAGTGGAGGTCAGTGGTTCTCAAACTTATTACGCAAAGATTCCCAATCATTTCTGTCAGTGTCAGAGGTCCGCAGCGATTGCCAAAAACCAAATAACATTTAGTCGCCTCACTTAGAATGTTAAAGAAACATGCATTCAAGATGAAGATGTGGAAATATATTCCAGTCTAGTGGGAGAAACGGCAGTGTTTGCCTGTAATCAGCTGCATCAGCGTGACCCCCGAACTCTGAGGCGTGATTACTCCACAGATATCTCTGGTGATTGGGCCAGTGTGAAACCGAGGCAGACACGGCTCAGTTAGTCCACATTTATTTCTGCCTCCTGTTCCTACATTTACATGAGTTGTAGAAACTGTGTTCTGGAGGAAGAGAGATGATTCTGTGTCTGAGG
Organism: Amphiprion ocellaris; assembly: GCF_022539595.1. NCBI lineage: Eukaryota > Metazoa > Chordata > Actinopteri > Pomacentridae > Amphiprion > Amphiprion ocellaris. Next base: position 1,688,231 of record NC_072779.1, read on the forward strand.
TTTAGGAGCTCACAGCTAATACTGCAGGTCGAGGAACCTTGTATGTTCAGGGGTGATATCAGTAGGGATTATTGGTAATCAATGAAACTGATAAACAGTATTTGGAACTAGTGTATATGTGCAATCAAAATGAAAGCACAGTGTTGAAATTTAGAATAGTGTCAACACAATCGTCATATAAGCCTTAGTATATCTGTTTGAGATACTTGGGAAGTCAGATCGTGCAGTAGAGGTAGGTGGGTTAGATCAAATTGTTTATCATTTTTAAATTCACTTATTTTATCGATAACTCCAAAAATATTAAACGTCAGATCCGATAATCAGCCAAACCGAACCCTAGCAAGTCTTCTGGTGTTTATATAAAGTGTATTGACTTGGAAGCAGCAACACCTTCTTCAGCAGTTTATTCCTAAACAACGATGCCAACAATATGAAAATAACAACACAAATAAACACATTCATCTAGGGATTGCTGTGAATCTTCAGCTAAACTATTTATTCGACTTTATTCACAATTCACTGATAATTAGGAGATTTATTTCAAACAGAAGACCTACACTTCATGTTGTATTGTCTTTATAACGTGCACCATGGACATGGACTTTGAGAAGATCTGATGTAGGTCAGGAAAGGCTGTGTAACTGAATTTTCTTCCACTTGATTTTGTAATTTCATTGAACTCTCTGAACCCTAGAAGTGGAGAGAACTCAAGAATAACATCTGTTCACTAAGTTGTAATGCCATAAATGATTAAGAAAAATAAAATGCTTTTTAATATTTTTGATTAATTATTGCAAACAATTAAAATTCCCTGCAAGTGTTGCCAATAGTGGCGAAAATAGGTCCCTCTACATACTATAGATATCTTACTACTTATGTTTTTCAGTTGATCCCATACATAGCCTGCAGTTCAGCTGAAAAGTCTCAGAATATTTGTCCTATGACTTTTGGTCAGAGCTAAGTCACTATTGGCTTTACAGTGACCCTGAAGAGTGCATAGATTTTTGCAAAATGTGTACATATGTTTGCCTTTTTTTTTTTTTTTAAATCAGGTGTAGAATAAAGTAGTTCTCCCAACAGAAGCGCTCATCACTCGTTAGTTCAGAGACCGTTGGAAATATGAATATCTATTGATTGTTTTCAGTCGCCAGGTGTGACAGCTGTTCATAAAAGTCTCTCAAACCCTCCGGCAGGTTTTGGGCTTCAGAGAGTTAAAAGACACTCATTTGTGATGGAAATATCAGAAGAAACAATGCAACTCCTAAAGTCTGAGTTCTGTCTTTGGTTTCAAAGACTCTCAGCTTTCAAAGTGTCGTATGTTCTTCAGACCTGGTGTCTAATATCCTGGTGTTTCTGAAGCTTCTGCTAAAATAATGCCTGTAATATCTGCCACTTAGTCAAAGCAGCTGTTTTAGTGTTTTTAAACCGCAGGAATGGCTCTGACTGGACTGACTGAATTAATCGTGTGACATCGGCTGGTCCAGTCTGCTCTCTAAATCTCCGTCTGGTTCTTCAGAGGAGCTGAAATTGTTTTGAATCCGGCCCTGAAAATGTACTGGTTCATTCCGTGTAGTCATTGAAATTCAAATGGAAGTTCTTTTGAGGATAATTTGTAGGTGTACAGGGTGACTATTTCTGAGATTTTGTAACTCAAATTACCATGTTTCCATGTCTCCTGCACTCCAGGAGTCTTAATGGATTTTAAAACAGAAGAAACCTTTTATTTATGTGAGTGAGTTTGCAAAAAAACAAAAAATTCAAGCCTTGCAGACGACTTCTCCACTATCCCACAATTAGCATCGCTTTCAGGACCAGCAGGACACAACATATAGGCTAATCACACAGGCATTATGGGTAATTTTATTGAAACCTTTGAGGGTGCACCTGTTAAACGTTCCTCATCATTCAGTATGCTTGTTAGGTCTCCAGGCGGGAGGTTAAACACTGTGTTTGCTATTTTCTGCGTATACCTTTTGCTCCAAACACACTATAACCATCCGGTTTATGTAAATCAGGTGGCGGCTTTAAAGTGGAGGATTACGATGCTTGTGATAAATGTTTAGATGAAATAATTACAGAAATGGAGGAGTTCTGATCTTTCAGGCCTCGGTGTTAACATTCAACTGCATGGTGCTTTTGGAGAAACATTTTGCTCACATTACACCACCGTCAGATATCACACAAGAAGCCAGGGACTATTTAACTAATGAGGTGAATTCACAGTTGCATCATCCATCACTTCATGCTCAACCACGTCCCCTGGAGCCCCTCGCCCCCACAGCCGCCGTCGTCACGCTCATTCTCTAAGTGCCGATTTTTCTTTTGCTCTGCTGACATCCACTTTAAAGTTTATCTGCAGAAAGCTCTGCTTGATAAAGCGCTGCCGTTTGTACCGCGGGATGTATTCTTTTCAGGATTTTGCGGCATGACGCGCTGCCTTCAAAGAAACTGGAAATGTGTAGAATAGATTTCCCCTCATCAACAGCTCTGATATGTCAGTGTGATTGGTGTAACTACATGTACGATGAGCTCGTGCACCTAAAGGATACTTGGTGTTTAGTACAGTTTGTATTTTATTTGTTGTTTTGGCTGTCGTTTTTATTTGTTGGTGATAAATTTGGTTTTCTATTTGACAGTACAGCAGTCACCAAAGTAAAAGCTAATATATGGAAACAAGTGGGTAAGAGACTCAAATAGACTATATTAAAGGTTTTAATTTTGACTGGATTATATAATAATAACTTTATTTATATAGAACTCTGAAGAACAGCATTTACAAAGTGCTTTGACAGTTAAAACATGCAACACAATCAAGCAAGCTATAGGAGATAAGTCAGAGCAGTCAGTTAAAATAAATTGCAAAAATGATAATAAATTAAATAAATAATTAGCTGAATTAACAATCATATTAAACAAGGGAACTAGGCAGTTTGAAAATTAAAGAACAAGATTGAGGGTTAAAATTAAAAGTCAAAAAACTTGAAAATTAAAGAATTAGAGAGACGACATCACACCAAAGAACCAGGCTTCTAAAAGTCAAATAAAACCAGAGAGAACATCTAAAACAAACAGGACACGATACAGTATAAAACACTAAAACTAAATGAAGCTAAGAATAAACCTCACATAAAAGCAAGTCTGTAAAAGTGGGTTTAAGAAGTGATTTAACAGAAGTTACTGACTGCAGGTCTGTTCTCCTCCGGCAGGTCGTTCCAAAGTCGAGGTCTTGATGGAGAACTCTCGGTTGACTTTAGATTTAAACCTCGACTTTGGAATGACCAGAAGGATCCACCTGAGGATCTGAGGCTGGCAGCAGGATCATACAGGGTCAGCAGATCATACATGTAGCTTGTAGAGAGACCCTGGCGAGCTTTAAAAGTGATCAATAATGTGTAGTAGAATATGGAGGTAAGCTACTAAGCAAGCATCATTGTAAAGTCAGAGAGGGGTGAATACGTTGGTTTCAGTCAGGACAATACTTGAAAAGATAAAATATTTAGCATGAACCAGAAAAGAAATGGAAGTTAGAAGAATTCATGACACAAAGCTACCGTGATTAGCTAGCACAGCCAATGTTGTCGATGCTGAAATGCGTTGACATTCATGTTTTCAGTTCAGTAAAACAAATGTTTTTCCTCAGTACAACTTTGTAATTATTGCAGCATAATGTCATTATGTTTCAAACTCATCTGAGGGTCAAAACTGCCTGAGCTTTTAAAACTATTGAAGTGCTTTGAATTACCACAGAAGGTGGTTTGTTCATTTGGTAGATTTCCAGTTGTTTAACACAGCAGCTAAAGAGAGGCTTTCACATCTGTTGGCTTCTCTCCTGCTCTCCATGCTCACACATACTGCATTTCAATACAGCCGACTTCCCAATAAAACTCTTCTCATTGACATATTCCCCTGTTTATGTTGTCAAACAATGCAATAAGTATAAAATGTAGCTCATGTTAGCCAGCAGACACTTCCAAGCTGCTGCTGTCTACCACTAGAAACTATACTTATACTTATAACTGTGAAAAACTCCCTATACTCATAAATCAGAAACAATGCTCTGAATTTGGCTGTATTTTCATGGTGACATGCAGTTAGACAAGTAAACAAAAAAACACTTAAGCTAAATGGTTGTTTTGCTTTATTTGAAAGAAAATTGATTGTTTTGGCTAATCAATAAAATAATCAATAGAGTAAACTGAACAGTGCAAGCCCTGCTGAAATCAATATGATAATCTCTTACTCACAGGAATACTGTGTATATATATCTAATATTAATTCAGTGCAGTTGTTCAGAACAGTAAAACTGTAATAGATTTTTATATCGGACTGTTTGAGTAATACATGTCGCCATTAATCCTTGTTTTCTCTACTAAATAAGTTTGACTAATGTGGGGATTTGTTTAAATCCCTTGCGATGGTATGACTACTAAAAGATGGGTATTTTTTCTTTCAGATGTATTAATGCAACTCAAACATTCCCATGTGCACTGAAAGACTTTTAGGTTAGTATAATCATGATTGATGCCCCACTTCTGAGTCTAGTGGAACAAATTAGGGAATAACTCCACTATCTTCCTCTGTGTGCTGCTATCTCTCCACTGAAGTCAGCAGAGAAGCCCTGTTTTGTGACGTTACTCTAGAAAAACCTGGACAAACCTGCCTGATTTAGACTTTCAGCTGGCTACGGTACTGTCCCCTACAAGCAGGTAGAAATTTGCAATAACCAGAGATTTCTCCTCTAATTTGTTTGAACGGTTCTCCGAGCCTTTAGTTTGCACAGATTAATATTTTCAAAATTACACAATGTTCCCAGTGGGGTACAGCAAGTGTGTTGATAGAATCTCTTTGATCAGACTCCTTTTCTTCATGTTTTCCTTTGTCACCTCTTCAAATGCTGAGTAGTCGCTTGCAGCCTCTCGGCGTTTAGCTATCGCTATGGAACAATGTGCCGCATAGTTCTGGTGGCATCAATCAAAGTTTCTTTGTTATTTTTTCTTTCTTTTTAAACCACACATCATTAACCGAGCTTGAAGTACCTTGTTTATTCCATTTATCCCACTCTTTATTCTTCACTTTTAAGAGAGATGAGGGTGCCATTCAGCTCTTATGGCTTAATTTATTTCTGTATTATTTTTCATGGGGTCATTTACAAGGTTGTCCTTGGCGATTATTTTCCTCTTGCCAGCTGATTGTACTGTAGTTGTTTTCATGGCTATAAATGTGTCACACCTGTGTCAGTCTTAGGAGAGAGAGGAAAACGTCCCCAGTGCTGCTGAGATTCAGCCTTTTTGCTCAGATCGGAGTCGATACTGGATTTCAACCCTGGCCAAGAACTTCTTTTGGTGATCAACAGTTCTTTTTTAGCTTATTGACATGTCCATATGGAGTTTTTTATTGACCTGAAGAGACGTCATGAGCAAAAAACACCGTTAACGTCATAGTTGAGTGTTTTCACCTTGACACCGCAGTATACCAAAGACTGTCTACAAAACACAGTCACATTTCAGGGTTTTCATACATCACAAACTAAGGAACCAATCCTGTAACCTTACATTCTGGATCTTTGTTGCTTTTCAATTCGAGCATGTGTGTTTGAAATCCCCCAATACTACAAATTACCATTATATAGTGCATAGAAAGGGTGGGTGGAGATAGAAACAGGAGGTCCATAGATCTAGGAAGAAATGGTCTAAAATTACATCCAAACTATTTTAATGGATTGTTTTCATGGAATAAAAACTTCCAAATGAGTAGCTCTTGAAACACAGAGAAGAGTTTTTAGGGGTCAGTAATCAGAGAGGGACTTTAGGTTGATTTTTCCAACGAGACTTCACTTCCAAGCAGTTATTTATACGCAGTAATTTGCCTCTCTGCAGTCATAGTCTAGCTGAGTAGGTGAAGCATGCAGTTTACTTCTCAGACTACATTTCTGGTGATTAATGTACCTGAATTAATTTTTTATAATTTAATTAGGTAAAGATAGAAGAATCCAGTTGTGATATTCACATTATAGATTCATTCTGTAGACCGGTTTTAAAGTCCTGTCCTCTACTTTAATGCCCGTCAGGCACACAGATTTCTACAGTACTTTATTCCGGGCATCTATTTCCAAGTGGTCCAATTTCTCCTGAAAGGCATTTAGAAAGACTTTCTCGCTGATAAACACATATAATTGCTAGCAATTTTTGATTTCGCTGCTGTGACCCGATTTCCACCTTCACATGGTGTGTTTCATCAAAAGCCCTCTCAGAGTGCTACGTGGGAGTTCTTCCTCCCACACCGAAGGATGGGTTGGATATTTCACTGCTACCAAATTGGCCGTTTGTCTTGCCGTACTCTCATTTATAGCTCACCGGTGGCACATGTAGCAAACTGCGCCACAGGTTTCATGCCCCCTCGGCTGCAGTATTCATGCTCTCTGAAATGAGGGATGTGGGACAAACAGCCGAATCTGCCACCGGATCACGATTGACCTTGCTCTAAGTCGTTCCTTCATCCTTCCTAACAACCTGTCTGCACTTCTAAGTGACTAGTGTACCACAAAGCTTCACTAAGGCATTGATTTTACTTCCTGCTTCACAAACCGTGCTCTCGCTGGCTGGTTATAATCTTTATGATTGGACTTATTGCTCCAGATTAAACACTTTGCAGTCTTTATTGACACGAGGGTCCGCTGAGGGAGGATACATACCTGGGGAGACGAGAAGTCCACAGTTATTAAATATCATTCTATCCTGCCTCCTGGTTGTTTATCTTTCATTATGCTGGATTTTATTAAAAATGCTTATGGAAATCTCGGCGAGGTCTGGCCTCTCTCTGGCCTCTCCTGTGGGACGTCAGATGAGGAGGAGCATTTCATTTGCTGTGTTCTCACAAGCTAAGCTCACCGCGCTGGCCAGTGCTCATTATTAGCAATCCTAATGACTTCTAAATTTGATGTGAACCCTCTTGCCAAAGCTTCCTGGTTGGTGGCTCTCTGCCTGCCTGCCTGTCTCCAGAGAGCCTTCCTACTGCCTCCTGCTCCTTTGATTAAACTTTCATATGGCAGTGAACAGCTCCATCCACCGGGAGTGAGTCACCGTCTCCATCTCCCCGCCATTGTTTACCCAAGTGAAAGAGGAGAGGATATCTGATGTGCACCAAATGAGACTGCTGAAGGAAAAAGCGGATTTCTTAGTAGAGTCCCTGCAACAAATACAGCTACACAATAATTTGCCCTGGGTAAGCAGCGCCGTGTTTGTTGAGTCTTTATAAAGTGGGGTGAAGCTGTAGCTGCTACATGGTGACAGGCTATCTGTCCTCTGCTCAATAATCCCCCTGGGCTTCCCTATTTGACTTTTTAATGGAAGTTTCTTGCTTTTACTCCTTACTTTGGTTTACTCTACAGAGTTTGCAGACATTGCTGACGACCGGAGTATCTCCAGAATGATCTGCATGCTTTAGTGTTCATTCTGTCTGGAGCAGAACACAGACTGTCACTCAGGCCTAAATGAACTTTTTCCACAGCAGTTTTAGGATTGCATTCATCGATTGTTCCACAAAACAAACCAAAAAACATATGCAGCATCTCCTGACTTCATTAGCTGGGAGCCCTGCAGCCTTTTCCTGTTGCCATTAGCGCATGTCTGCTGGTATTGATGGCCTGTCAAGCCACCAGCTATAGAGGGTGTATGCCAGCTGCTAAACGGCTGAGGTGAAGCCAGACTGTGATGGTGACTAAACTCCCACTTAGGACCCTTTTCCCACTGCCAAAGGTGAGGCCTGTTTTAGTGGGAGCTCATTTATCTGAACCCCCGGCTTCTAAACAGCCACTGAACCAAACAGGTGAAAACGATTAGCAGTAAACTCACCTCTGTGTTCACATTTTATGGCGCTGAAGTGATTTTAAGCTACTGACAAGTTAGATAGGAGAGGTGCTTAATATTTACTCCTAAAGATAAAGTAAGTTTCAAGTGTTCCTACAAGGTTGCAGACTTTTTGCTGAGAAGCAGAACTTAATTTGAGATTCTGCCTTTTGTCTGTGTGTGTGGTGAGGTTGTGATTGGAGCTGGTTATAATTTATGAAGCTGATGTTAGTGGAGATCCAGTATCTCAGGCAGAGGTCGGACCAGCCAGTCACACCTACTTTAAAATGCTGCAACTTTTGGTTTACTTCCAGATGTCAAGACATCTGAGTCGGGTTTGTTCTTCAGCACCAATAATGTTTAAGTTGTATTGATGACTTTAATATTTATGAATTATCACAGAATTTTCAGGTATTTGGACAAGATGAAATATTTACAATTTTGCAATAATCCGTTTTTATCGTATACTGGGTTCTGGGAAACACAGAAAGATACCAAAACACAAGCAGTTCAGATTCAGAAAACTTGTAGAGCATGTAGAGCAGACAGTGCAACAGTGACATAAGAAATTGAATAAAAAACAAGGAATTGGAGATAATTAACATAAATAAAACAAATAGGGATAAATATATATATAAGTAGAAAAAAAAACAAAGTTTAATGAATGTAGTGTCTCTAAAACGCGTTGAGATTGCTTCAGATTTGGCACAAATGTTCCTTTGGACTCAACCAACCAACTGAACTGATCAGATATTAGTGGCCAAACATTAAGGTCATTGCAACCTCACAAAACGGGTCATAAGTCAGGAATTTATATGATAATGAGGAGAAAATTTCACACAAGCGTTTAATAGAGTGCAGTGATTGAATGAGGATATTTTGCAATCAAAAAGTCAAAGATTAGCTTCACTGTGGCATCATGATGTTCTGTAAAACACCGTTCTTTTCCTTATTTACCACCATCATGACTGATTTCATAGTTGGCCTAATAGTCACTTATCTTGGGTGTCCACCGATTAAATTGCTTCAAAGTCAAAGAGTTTGGACAGACATGGACGTAGACTGACAGTTAAGGCATCTGCAAGATGGTGATTTTTCATGTTTCATTTATATTGTAAGAAAATGGTCTTTGTGGTTTTCTATGTTAGATTTTCCTGTTAGATTGACATGCTGCCGAATTCCTGCCACTTTTTCTCTTCTAATACTTTGACCAGTTTGACTGAGACACAGGTATTACATTGCACGCTGTGTGGTTTTAAAAGTGTCTTAAAGGTCTTAAACTTAGCTCTGTAGGAGAAAAACAAAAACGTGCTTTTCCATAAAAGGAAGGTGCCTGGTGGACCTGATCTTTTCACAAAAATAATGTTTTAGAAAAGCAGAAAGCTTGTTATTAATCCAAACCTGGGGTGATCCATCGCTGACCGGGATCCTCGCTGTCCGTCCGGAACTCTCTCAACGCTGAGTCACTGCAGCGTTCGCCTGAAGTCAGCTGTGGGCTTCCACTTATAAAACACATGCACAAACACGCAACTCTTAGGTTCAACTGGCAACAGAAAGATCCCAGCTTTCTTGTTGCACGCTGGGAGAACGACACCTGTGACTCACTGCTCCCCGTTTGTTGAAATAAAGCCGCATTTCGTGGTTTTCCTGCACACAGAGTTCATCTGTCAGTCAGTCTATTAGGGTCCCTCAGAGCTCCATAATGACTCATTGTTCAGGGATTGAGGGTCACTGATGGCCAGGCCTGATAGTGTCTGAACCTCGTCTCCTCGGGTGAACTGAAAGTCTTTTGATTTACATCAGGCTCATCCCTGCCTCCACCTACGTCTCGACACCGGTGACAAAAGAGCGATGCACACGCTGATTCCTCGCCCAAAGACTGATTGATCTCGTTCGACCCAGATACCAGCAGAAGAGAGACATTATTACCTTTGTTCGGGTGCACAGCGGCACATTTCAAAGAGGCTCTGCGGAGGGCGGGCTGAGTCACTGGGAGTGTGTGTGTACCTTTGACTAAGCCTTTTGATGACTGCTTCTTCACAGTGGCAGTTTAGAAAGAAAGGGTGATCCATGTAGACATAAAACCTGCACAAATCTGATTCAAATTTAAAGAGAGAATAAGCTGCTATGACATATTAATGTTAATCCTGGCAGATACACGTCTGTTCTTCTTTTTTTCTTTTATTTGAACATTTCCTTACGATTTCCCTCTTCCTTTTCTTTGTAGTTTGAATCGCTCCATAAAGAGACGACCCAAATTCATGTTTAAAAGTTCTCTTGGAAAAAGTACGCCATTTCCATTCCAAGTGAACGCCGCTGCAGCTGATTCCACTGATTAAAGCCGTCTCTGTGATTGAAAGCATCTTAATCAATGAAGTCAGGTGCTGTAATTTTTCACTAGAATGAAAATATGCCGGCGTTTGGTTCCTAATGATGCATGGTGGTGATTCTTCCACAAAAGGAGGGGAGCAAAAAAAAAACACCCTGAAGATCTCCCAGCTCTTAGAGGGAAAATAGAAGAAAAACAGAAGGGTGAGAGGTGAAGTCTAAACACCGAAAAGCTTTCATCCAAAAGCCGGGTGAGTGGGATGTGTTCACTTAGATGTCAGGGCTGCTTCATTATTGATAGGATTATGACTCAGTAAATAGGTCTCAGGCCCATTACCCCTTCGCTGGCCCCCAGAGACGCCTTCCATTTTTGGGAAATGTGAAAATGCAGCTGAGGCTGAGCGATGGACTGTGATGAACCACCACATAACACCTAACACCTCCATGTTTCTGTTCTTTCTGTGTGCGAATTAATAACCGTGACTGGAAATAATAAGATCAGTCCAAGTCCAAACACATTCTCTATGACTGTTACACACTTTAACATGATCTAAATATATAGAGATAAGAAGAAAACTGATAAATGACATTACATATATATGTGTGTTTACACAAATGGAATATGGAGCTCCTACTAAGGTTTTTACCGATGTGCGATGTGTTATGTTTTAGCTTTCATATCTAGTTCTACATACAATATATTTGGCGGTTTCTGTACTGCTTGAGGCAAATTTCTCTTTCGGGTCTCGACATATCATCCAATCTTATATTACAATTTTGTGCCTTAATGATGTCAGCCAGAATTTTCTGAAATCACTGCTTGCTTGTTCATCATATTATGAAGTCTGCAGGAAAACATGGCATTTCTTTGGAAGTGAATTGTGAGATTTGCAAACAGTTTGCCTGCAGTTCTCTCTGATGAGACGAGGGGAAACGAGAGGACGGAAAGCCACGATTAGCAAATGAGAAACGCCCCGAGGGAATTGACGCCGGCCACACCTCGCAGCGGGAATCCCGCAAAGTTGGAGTCAGGGTATTACTTCTTAATGTTCGTTCAAGACCATTATTATAAAAAAAAGAAAAGAAAAAAAAACAGCATCTGCAAATGTTGAATTTGTACTTTTCATTTGATAACAGCACCATTTACAAGCACAAGAGCAGAACAAATGGGGTGGTCGGTGTGGAGTGCGTCTATGGAGGAATTAGACTGGAAGCTCTAAAGTCGATAAGAATAATCTGATATAAATAAGTGCTGACGCTGCTTCCACTGGAGATGATCTGCAGGTACAATCGATCCGCTTTAAAGTTTGAAAATACATGAAAAAAAATTTATTTTTCAGCATGAAATGGTTTTCTGCTGGACTTAATTACCTTAATGAACATGATTTTTTGCCTAGAAAAGGAAAGAACAGATGGCAGGCTGCCTCTTTTATTTGTGAGAAAGTTCTTGGGAGACTTGTGGGGGGTGGAGGGGTTGGGCTGTGGTTCTGAATGGTTTAGAAGTGAAGCCTATAGTGATGTGAGCTGTGCTGCTACATGGAGCAGAAGGAATCCAGATCTACATTCACTACGAATGTAAACTAAACAGAAAATGCAGTTTTCAGGATTGATTGAACCTTCGAACATTAGATTTGTAATATTTCTCCTGTGGCTTCCAGTTGTAGATTGCAGGCTTCATATCTATTGGCTCCAATTAATATTTCAGAACTCATTAAACCTTTATAGTGCGAACAAAGGACCACAGAAAAAAGACCATCTCACAGTTCCTAAGTCTTGGGGCCTCATTTATGAAAAAGCTCTTGGATTTATCCTTAGTCTTAAGATCACTCCTGACGATGTTGGATTCATAAAACACGCTGAGCATATAAAACCTGCTTAAGCAGGTTCTATGGATCCCATTTGTAACTCGCGCAGCTGTGATCTGTAAATCTCAAATCAAGTTAAATTGACAGCACCTCTCCTGCAATTTCTCCGGACGTAACGCCGACGCAAATGAGGGTTCAGTCAGGAATCTGCATGGTGCAAAAGAGAAAAGCAAATGACGGTGGAGGAGTTTGAAACCAGGCATCATGTGTTATCCGGTGGACTAAACAAAGAGCAGTGAGAGACAAAACTGTGGCTGATGTTAGAAAGAAAGAGTCTAACTTTAAACTACAAGAGGAAAAAAGAACACTCATGATTACTCCTTTCTAATTTGACTCTAATGATAGAACATTGGATCCTGTTCTGTATTCAAAACACCTTCTTGCATCTGACAATTCATTCCCCACACCTTCAACTGATCATTCATTCCTGTCACATTGTCCATAAAGCTCATGTAAAGTTCACAGCAGGTTTGGATGCATGTGGATCCTGAACAGGAAAATCACTTCTAGACTTTATATCCAGAAATTAGCCTTTCATGTAAAAGTAAGGCTTTTCAATTACTGTTAACGGTTGGTTTTCAGTTTGAGTCCCTCTTTGGTCATTAATTAAACCCTTAAAAACTCATCTCTGTATGTGGAAGCTACATATTTGAATGGATTCTGTGTTTTACAAAGTGCAGAACTACTGTACATCTGCTTTACCAACCACTTTTCAACCCTTGCTCAAATTTCACCGTGAGCTCATTTTTCACTTGAATTCCTGCACCTCTATGGAAACAGAGCAACCATGACTAGAAGTAGAGACTCAAGAACTGTATAAAGTTATCATGGCATAAGTCATAAAAAAGAAAACAAAAGTTGGTTTTCTTAAAAAAAAAAAAAAAAAAAAAAAAAAGTAAATTGAAAGAAACTTTGAACAATATTTTTTCAATTGCCTACACATGTTACCAATACTGGAAATAAGACAGGACTATACATCCTCTATGTAGTTTCCTGTCTACATTTTTAATTTGTTTCCATAGTTGTCTTCTGTCTGCACTGCAGAAACACTGTTCAGCTAATAAGTCCCTGATTTTTTTTTTTTTAGTGACCGTTGGTTCCAATTTAGTCACGTAAAGTTTCTCTGTTGCACCAAAGAACACAGAATTTCTTGTTTTTTTACAGAATCTGATTAGACTAAGTGTGACATTTTTGATTTAAAAAGAGACATGCATAATTCAAAAATTTATGATGAATTGTTATGATTTCAAGCTTAGATTTTGTGAAGTTCACACATCAAAAAAGAGTAGGATTGTCAGGAAGTTGAAAATCCGATGATTATTCCTGTTTTAACAGCTTTTAGTCCTGATAAATGCTGTCATTTTGTAGATGCCTTTCAAATTTGGGGTTGATTTGTGTTATTTTGTGTTACCCAAATGATATTACATACATTATTGTTCATTCTATAATTTACTCAATGTTTAACTTTTTGTCAGTGCAGTTAGAGTCTAGTAGAAATGACGTTTTCAATCAGGCGTGTGGGTGAGATCTCAGCCCGTGTTTTTAACGTGTGGTCCACGACAACACGATCGCTGTGTGATTTCTTGGCTTCACTATAAAGAACTGCCATGTGAAGACTTTTTAATTATACCCCAGATAGTGTTTTGCATTGCGATAACTCAGTCCGTTTTATTTCTCTCAGTAGTTTTTTTTTTTTTTTTTTTTTAATCTTCTTGTGAAATTTCCCACCTACACAGCAAGAGGAGGATCAACCTGCCTGCTGAAATCAAAGGAAGTCGTAATACAGTGTGGCACTCGTCTCCTGGCTTTCATTTCCATCATGTCCGCCAGTCATTATTTTTCTGCTTCTGACACGTTATGTGACTCCTCTCGTCGTGGCTTCATCGTGGTCCGAACCTGGCATGAAATGTTGACGTGTCCACAGCATGTAGAGCAGAAAGGGGAGATCTGTTTCCGAATGGGTGAAACTTCACATCAACCCTCGGCCAGCTTCTACTTCCTCCTGGTTAAAGCACAACACATTTCACTGTCATCTCTAAGAGCTGCAGCATGCTTATCTCTCGCACTGCGAGAGGATTTAAAGCGAGAGCTTTGTTGGACATATTGAGCTTTCCATGTTTCACTAAGAAATACTGCCAGATTTTTTTAAGTGCTGCCTGGAGCCATGTTTCACCGCAGCGCTGTCCTCCTTTACTATGAAAGTTGGCTGACAGAGAGCTCATTTGAGGCTCCTGTATGTGTTCCTCTGTCTCCTCCAGACAGGACGGGTATCCTTTTAAATTCATCTTATTGTTCCCCCTGCTTTACCTGTCTAGACGTCTCTGGTCTCTGTGAGTAAATGTTCGACGCAGTCAGCTGAGACAGAACATGACATGTCAGTAGCATTACATGTCAATGCAAATACCATTTAGTCCTGTTTTTACGTGTAAATCTATCACGCGTATTATCTCCGGAAACCTGCTTCACGCTCTGTCTGTTGGACACATTGAGTCACAGCTCAGCGACAGCCGCATACATACTGTGTGTTTATTATGTGTTCAACCTATTGATGGAAGCATCTGGGGACAGCTTCACCCATTAGTTTAGCTCCTAATAAATCTCACCTCCAAGCATCTTCCTCATCTCATAAGTCTTCCTCTCAGAGCAGGCAGAAGATTGATGTGCAGAGCAGTTAAGACGTTGGTAGGATAAAGAGTGGAGAGCTGGAGGAGAGGCAGGGCAGTCGGGACGGCTTTGTGCCTTCCAGTTGCAGCGCTGCTTTTTTCTTTTTCCATCTTAATCACTTTCTCGGAGTTGTTTCACAGCGGGAGCAAACTGTTGAGCCAGCACTCATTGAGCAGATTCAGCTCTTTGTAGAAGAAGAATTGGATCTGCTTGTCATGGAAGAAATCTGAACATGCCAGCAAAGGTGGCAGCTAGTTGACTTTGGATGTTACCTTCAGGAAAGAAAGGCGATTGGTTCGTATAAAGCCATGACAGAAATGAAAAGATTACACATCTGGAATAGTGTTGCTGTGATATGTAAGTTCTGATTTTGATACAATATCTGCCTGAATATAGGAATAACTGAAATGACACCTCAGCGAAAACCTAAAACTTCATTTAGTATTACTTGGTTGTTTTTTTTTTTTTGAAAATTAACAATTTTGTGTACAGGTGTCAGAAAACAACAAACGGGAATCAATGTTCATGCGTTTCCATATCTTTGAACACTGCATTTTTAAATGAGAACTGGTTCTCAAGCATTTTACCTGGTTAGGTACAGGTCAAATAAAGAAAAATTTGCATGTACAGAATTGCCACATTGGTAAATTAGTGACAGAAAACACACCAAGTTATCATTACCCTTATGACTGAGTTGTCAAGCTCTAACGGTGATACTCCTTTGCTTTCCCCAAAATAAATCGCACTCTTTTGACATTTACTTGAGGACACGATGTCATATCATCCATCGCATTCACTGACCTCATCCTCTTTGAATCCTTTGAACAAGTTTGTATTTCTATTGGGGAGATGCTTTTTGCCAAGTTGGATGCTTAAGACGGACTTTGGGTGTCCGTTGGATCTTCCTGACTGTCGGTTGGAAGTGAAATAGTGCTACATTTCCCTTATCGGACAGTCTGCACCCTATTTTATCATGATGAAAGCTGTATTTTGCCGATTGTAAAGTAAAAAGCAGCTTCCAAGGAGTGGAGGCAGAGCGCTGTCGGACTCACCAGAAATATGGCTTCAGCTGAAACAGTCATCTTCTTTAAGCGCTGATACCTTTCTCGTTCTTGTTGTGATGCAACTCGAATCTGAAGCCCAGATGGACCAAAGGTGTTAAAACCTGTTGCAAAACTACCTGCCATGTTTCTGAAGTACGGCTTTATGAAGCCTTATTAGAGCAGCTGCGACCAACAGCGTGCCATGGAGGGTCGGTAAACAGAAACCTGACAGTTCATAATACCAGCACAGTTAATTGACTTTTTATTTCCCCTGATTACTTCATCCACTTACCAGCTTGTCTCAGAGTTCACTAGACTGTATTAAAAATCATAATCCCGACTGGTTCTCTTGGGGTTTCAGTTACGTTGTTTGTTGCATTTATTCAGTAGCTGCATGCTAACCTCGTGCTATTAATGGAAACTAACAGGACCTGGTTGGATGAGATGTTTCCCCTCAGTTCTAGTTGTAGTTTGTCGATCTCTGGGTTCTGAAACACCAAACTGAACATCCTCTGGCTTGTTTTGTGTTCTGCTCGACGTCTGGACTCACCAGAACCAACTCAGTTCAGATCATAACTCGTCTCATTCTGTGCCTGAGTGTTGCTAGTCTCATTCAGCTCATTGGTGTGAATCCATCTAGTGTCAGACAGATATTTCACCAAGCTGACTGTGTGTGCACGGCCCTTTTGTTAGTAATTTTATCTGCATTCACTCTGGTTCAATCAAAAGCAGCTTATTTTCATTCCTACGAGACCATGTTGTTCCTGTCAGTGAAGGAGGTGTGAGTGCTCCAGCTGACACAACGATATGGTAAAGTCAGCAAAAGAAGAAAAAGAACAGATCTGACAGACAAACACATCAATTCTCTAACAGTTCAGCTCTAAGCCTGACTATCTGCTCACACCACAGATAAAAATCACTCTTGCTGTGCCTGAAGGTGCTAATTACTGCAGACTGATGGGTCTCTGGATGTATTAAATTATTGTTAGATTATGCACAACTTACTGGCATTGTTTCAAACCTCTGACCTTTATGTAAAATTCATGTATGGACCTTTTAATAAATAAAAAAGTGTGTAAAACTGTGGTACAGCTGATTGAACACGTTGAAGCTGCGGTGGAGGTAATTGTTGAGAGGAAGCTCCTTGTAGCGTTTAAATTTCAGCAGAAGGTAGGAGATGATGCAGTGTTTGATTAGTGCTGCTTATAAAAGGTTTGATATGTCAGGACCCTCAGCAGAGGCAATGCAGATCTGTGTTCTTTGAAGGAACTGAATATAAATCCAGGATTTTTTAACTTTCCACTTCATAGTCACACTCTTCATAACCTTTCATAAACTCGGCCCTTTCATCGGATATAATTAGGTGGCATTTGAAGTCACTGCACGGGTATGTAAATAGGCAAACTTGATCTTTAGCACAAAGCATTCTGTTAAAACTCATGTACCGCTGCATAATTTGTTTTCCTCCATTTAGAGTTCAGTCTTGGGGTCTAGCATGTAGTTGTGATGTGCAGATATAATTTCCAGCATGTTTTTCAGAGCATTATCGTGCTGACAGATGTTCAAATCTGGTAAAGAATAAAGAAAAGAGGCTCGACTTAACATTAAAAACTGATGTCCTGCAGGTCTCCATGGAAACTTATTAAACTTTTCCTTCCTCTGTTATCATTTTTCATTTCATATTTTGTTTGCTGTCATGTCATTCCAAAAGGAGCTAATTACGGCAGAGGATGGGAGTCGTACTGCGTGGATGGCGGGGGGTCTCAGATGATGTCTGATGGATTAGCGTTCCTGTTTACTTTAGGTTTAGAAGTGTTCATTTATTAATTCCTGCTGTATTGCTGCTCGGTTCAAGTCTGTGACAGTGATGTACAAAGCAGCGGCCGTACAAATGCTGCCTTTTTTCTGTCTTTCGGCAAATGCTGGATAAACAAGTCCAGCGAGTGAAGCAGATGGCTTCCACTCAGCAGAACTTTCTCCTACCACCTACACAACAACACAACTTTTCACACTCAACAACCTCGACGCTCCCAGTGTCCTTTTGCTCACACAAACTTAACTAAACATCAGAATCAATGGCGACTGCTATGCGCAGAACTATCTTTGACCCCAATTATTGCAACAACTGCAGCCTGTTAACATGTAAGAGTTGATTTTTCCCTTTATTGACTTCATGTTCCGTCTTCTCTTTTAGCTCTGCAATTGATTTGTGGGAAGTACAGCAGGATGGGAATGCAATAAACAATATCACTGAGCTAATAGTGCTTTAAAAAATGAATATTTGCCACTTATATGTTCCACTTAAGTCATAATTATGCTTTGAAGGTTACAGCATAGATCTTCCTTCCCTTTAATTTGTCTTTGACTTGTAAAGTCATCTACTTATATGTCTTACAAGTTCAACCTTATCTCCACAAATAGGTGTTCCAATTCAACTAAACTACATTCTCAGTTATGTTTTAAAGGGAATCTAAGTTTGCTTTGTAATAAGCACATTATTTCAACAATGATATTTTCAGGAAAGGCTTCCAGTTTCAAAGTCCTTCATCTTATTTTGTCAAAGTGGCAGCAACAGCATCCTCTCTGCTCTGTATGGAGTCAGAAAGTCCAAATTTGGTGGAACAAACGCAAGCTTTACTCTCTATAATAACCCAACAAACCCTTAAACTTATCTTCAACCCTTCTTATTAAATCTCAGTCTCTTTAGAGAATAAAAAATCAAGTTTTATACCTTGTTAACATGCCCATATGATGATTTTCATAAGCTGAAAGACACATGATAAAAGGATTAAGCTCTCATGGCTGAGCATTTCCCAACAGTCTGAAGAACATGGATTCAGACGTCAGTGATTTCAGAGTCGCTTCAAAGCCATTTGAAGGCAGGAAGCTGTTATTGTCATGAAAGGAACTTGTAAATATCTAATTTTGATGCAGAAATATGTTTTTGGGAGTTGAATCAAGTATCAGGGAGTAATCAATTTGTATTTTAAGATTACATCTGGGGCTTTTGAGCTGGATCTTAAAGCATTGACACACAAACCTCCTTTTCCCCCTAAGAGACTTTGATAGACTTTGAGGGCAAATACTGAGTTTAGCATTTTCTTGGCTTAGGCTTGGCTTTGTAATTTAAACGATCAAAAATATAGTAGTCAGTAAGGTAGAAGACAAAAGACATATGCGCCAGAGAATGTATTGACATTAGCTATAGTGCCATACTGTTTAATGAGATGGAAGATGGAATTACTATAGCGATACAGTTCCATGTTGGCAGTCAGATAGCATTGCAACGGGCCACCATGATGAAGACCTCTGTGGGGGTTAATGGACTCCAGACTTGGTTCACATATTGATGATGATCCAGGTTCTACTAGGGCAGGGTGCTACGATTGCTGAATGGTTAATATAACCAAGTCGCTTTTGCAGCAAATGCCAGGTCTCTGTGGTTTGATACGGGATATGGAGTTATTAATTGCTAATATTTTCATCTATCAGCTAAGAAAATAGTTCACATTTTGCATCCCTTGTAGGATTCATTATCAAAACACAGATTTGCAAAATAGATCTTTATGTGCAAAGTCATTGGCAAATGTCCAGGATTCATCAATGTTAACTTTTCTCTAAAAATGGATGATTGCTGTAGAAAACAGGATTGGTTCAAGCTGGTATTGATTTTTTCTGCATGTTTTTTGTAAAGCTTGTGGTGTGAACCTGAACACATCTTCAGTGATGTTTCTGGGATCTTAGAGAGTTCCTAGTCTTTCTAGATTAGACTTCTTCACCCAGCCGGGGTTGATCAAAGCCCAACTTGTGTACAGGATGTTCTCTCCACTTAAAGGGTTCTTGTTGGACCTTTAGACACCAAGGATGGGGAGTATCTTCCAGACTGTACTTTACTTTAACAGCCTCGTAGCCTTCCTGCCTCTTGAACCTAACTTTCCTTAGATCTGATCCTTCCATGGAACAGTAAGCTCCTGTAGCATGACCTGCTTTGGTGGTCAGGAGAAAATGATGATCTTTGGCTTAAATGATCCTACTTTGATCTCCTCCAGGAATCTGATCTGTCTGTAAAGATGAAATTTCACTTCCCTGTAGGTCTTCGTTGCTGCTGGTAGCTATTGCCCCGATGTGACGGAGGTGATGGCCTCCGCAGGTGTTGGCCGGAGGTGTTTATTCTGGGGTGACATCTGCTGAAAGAGCTGCCACCGTTATCTAACTTTAAGTGTAGAGATCCTTTATATGGCAAATGGCAACAGATGCTGAGAAAATACAGCATATAAAATACTCCAATCACTATTTTTTCCCAGTTTTATATGATTTTTTTAAAGCTATTTCAGCATCTCTCCAAGCTGTATTAACTGCAGACCAGAGTGCTTTCCCTTGTCCAGATCCTCACATCTCATTTACAAGATGGGTGAGATGAGGTTCTCAGGAAGTCACTGACGGTTAATACAATGCGACCCAAGAGAGTCGACATTGCCTGCAGTTTCCCCAGCAGGGATGCTTCATAGTCTGAGTGAAGGCATTACTCTTTAATGCCTGTGTTGAGTAACTGTGGGCTGGCTAATTTATAGAGGCTTCTTAAAGGTCAGGCGATAGGGCAGGAATACATACTGCTGGAGGTTATTGCCAATACAGCTAAATTACAAACGGTCTCCCTCTCCTCCAAGAAGCATGAAATACAAAGGTAAATCTGATGTTTGCTGTCAATATGAATCAAAACCCTATCAATTTACTGTCCTGTGACGTCTGTATTTCAGCCACGTATTGGCAGTTTTATTGAGTATCATCATTAGTTTTTGCATTGTGTGGGCGGTGTAAGCCGGTCCATCAGCAGCAGCTTCTCTGCTCGCATTAGTCCACGCTTTTCCAGAGTATGATTGAAAACTCCTGTGGTCTCATTGAGAGTTTTTAGGGGCTAATACCATGCTTTTCCAAGCTGTGCCTGGGAGGGGAATGTGCCAAGAATGATCTCGGCCAAACACCTTCTGACTAAAGGCCGCGTTTTGTTCAGCGACCGGCGTTTCCCGTCATTGCAGGAATTTGTTTCAGCTAATTTCACAGTGTGTGTTAGTGCAACCGGGAGCAGAAAAGCGCCAGCTTTCCTTTAAATCCCAGCCACAAGAGGATTTGTTTACCTCAAATTCTTAGTAACCGCTAAGCTGACTCTTCTGCCTTTCTTCTTTTTGGCCCCAACACTCGTTTGTCAGAGTGAGCTTGAGCACACAGGAACCTGAAGAGTCGAGTTTTGCTTTTAAGGTAGAAGATGCTTATTGTCATCTTGTGTATTATTTTTCTTCTTGGCTACAGGAGAGTGTTGCTTTCGTTTTTCCTCCGAGGGAAATCCCTGATCAAATCTATATGAGTATGTGGTGATTTTATTGAAATTATTTTGTCTGCTTAACAATCTCCACTTAACTGCTCTGTTTAATCACCTTCCTGCTGATTTCCAACAATGCGTCTCTACTGCATATTAAAAGAGGAACAATAATACAGATTTTAACACAATAAGAGCAGTAAAGCACAGTCAGACTGGTGAAGTTCCAGATCAGAACATTCTTTTGTCAAATGTCTCCTCCTAGTATTATAGTTCTGGTCCACTAAGAACCCTGTTAGTGGAGAACCGTTCTATCTGCTTCCTCTCATGGGATCCTCTTCTATAATTTATGCATGTTGATGGTGGAGCTTGTGAGAATCGATGTCAGGGCGTTATGGCTTCATGACAAACCACTGAGACTTTTAAGGATTATGTAGCTCTACAACATATTAAAGAGAACGTATTTATCGGCAGGGCTGCACAGTGGTGTAGTGGTTAGCACTTTCGCCTTGCAGCGAGAAGATCCCTGGTTCACGTCCCGGCTTTCCCGGGATCTTTCTGCATGGAGTTTGCATGTTCTCCCTGTGCATGCGTGGCTTTTCTCCGGGTACTCCGGCTTCCTCCCACAGTCCAAAAATATGCTGAGGTTAATTGATCATTCTAAATTGCCCGTAGGTGTGAATGTGAGAGTGATTGTTTGTCTCTGTATGTAGCCCTGTGACAGACTGGTGACCTGTCTAGGGTGTCCCCTGCCTTCACCTGAGTCAGCTGGGATAGACTCCAGCCCCCCCATGACCCTAGTGAGGATTAAGCGGTGTATAGATAATGGATGGATGGATGGGTATTTATCGGCATTTATTACTAGGAGTCCATTGGTTATTGGTTTGGCTGATTCTTGAATCCAATATTTCCCATTTTTGCAATTAGCAGTGTTTTTTTTCCACCCAATAAAACAGATATTTCACATGTAATAGCCTATCAACACAGAACGCTAAATGCTGAAAATCTAAATTTTAGTTAAACATATGTAAGTATATGCAAACAAATGAATGACCATGATTATGAATAACCTGCATCTGCATCAGCCCTGAAAAACCATCAGTCAACCCCCGTTTAATACTTTTTTACTCTGATTTATATTCCATAATTAACCATTAGAAATGTCAGTACTTTAGCTCTACTGTGGAGCCTTTGATTGACCTCTACAAGTTTTCAGATATCCTTGTATTTATCAAACAAATGCAGCAACGATAGAAGTACTCTCATTGGATTTTACATGATCTCTACTGTTGCTACCATCTCAGACTCAAAGGACATAGAATTTAATAAACCGTCTTTACCTCCATCATCCAGTCACAGCTACTCATGTTCCTCTTTAATGAAACTAAACCTATGCTGTAATCCAGGGGATTTTTGAACAAATGACAGAAGAAGCGTGTACATAGAATTATTCATAGACGGCTGGAAAAGATCCACAGATTCTCCGATTCTTCCTCTTCCACTCACACGTTTTAATTTGATCAGAGGGTTTCCGGATTAGCAGCATGGGTTGTTTCACGAACTGGTCCAGCCGGCTCAGATGGGCTGGCGACGCTCACCTGCAGGCAATCTGCTACTTTATGAATGTGCTGCCAACGGTTCTGGACGGCTTCAACATCTCCACTGGTGTCTTCTCAGCACCGAGGAATCCTTGATTTTAAGATTCTCTGCTCTAAACCCAAACCTTAAAACATAATAATGCCTAAACTCGCCATAAAAATACCTTATGGAGGCACTGTAAAAATATGTTTGTACATTTTACGGTAAGAATCTGTAAACTGTAAAACAGTTTGAAGCAGTTTATATAACACTGAATCACCTTAATCAGGTTAATTAGAAGAAACGTGTGTTTTTTAGGTAGTTTTTCTTTTGAACAAATATATTTCCCAACTCCTGCACAGGTTTTAATGGAAAAATGCCGTAATATGTACAACAATACTGTAATATTTGCATTTAATTCTTGAAAAACATACAGTTTTTCCCAGTTAAACGTACATATTGTTGAACCGATAATGTAAAAGTGCTGCAATGTTTACAACATGGCAATTTATGCATTTATTACCTATAGAAATACAGTTGGTTACTTTTGTGTTAATAACAGACATATGCTTTAATATTTGACAGCTTTAACTTAAATTTTTGCTAAAAATACACATATTTAATGTTAAATACACTAACTGTTGTGCTGGTAATGGAAACATGCTGTAATATTTAAAATAATTATATAGTATTATCATGTAAATTTTCACATTTTTAAAGGTTAAAACTTTTTTCTTCACAGTAAAATATGAAATGAAGCACATTTTAACTCTAAAATCAACAATATCGACACATTTCTTTACCGTAAATGTAGAAAAATGTTTTACAGTAACTTTACAGTAGCGTCCTAGTGACCACAGCTGCCGGAATTTTACTGTAAAAACAACTTTTTTTTTAACGATGTGGGTTTGGACAGTATAAAAAAGATGGAGGGTTTCTCTCAGAGTCCAGCCACAAAATGAGCCTCAGCAGGGTTTGTGTTGCTCCTCTAATAATGCTAGTAAAGTCCAGGCTAACACAGTTTATGGGTGATTATTATGGTAGTTCCCTGCCTTATTATTACTGATTGTAAAGCATCAAGTGGCCAAAGCCGAGTCATTTC
Organism: Amphiprion ocellaris; assembly: GCF_022539595.1. Classification (NCBI taxonomy): domain Eukaryota; kingdom Metazoa; phylum Chordata; class Actinopteri; family Pomacentridae; genus Amphiprion; species Amphiprion ocellaris. The sequence continues at coordinate 1,711,969 of NC_072779.1, forward strand.
CAAAATAAGGGAAGACAGAAAAGGAAAAGTGTGAGAGTGTAATACAGGAGCCCCAGCTTTTAATAAAACCTAATATATAATACTCCTTCTTTTAAACATTGACTGATTTTGTTAGAAATTATTTCAGCATCTGATGCACTAATAATTGGTATCATGTTGAAAGTAAACATTCAAAACCTCTTGAGAAGTGTTGCATTAATGTGCTGTAATCTTTGCTGTTAGAAACCCAAAACTGAGATGTTTAGCATCATGGTAAAATACCAGCTTTATCTTCTTCATGCATCACAATGCAAAACTCTTAGACTATATTAAAAAAAAGATGACTAAATCTTTGAGATTACAATCTATATTTGTTGGTCAATTATCCTCAAGAATGAAAATTCTGCTAAACTTAAAGGAAATTTCATTCTTCTGCTTTTCTGTACCAACCAGTCAGTCTGGAGTTTCACATCTCTAAAGAAATAATTTTTTAAAAGCGCAAAATGTGTTCCGAGGAGTGGAAACACCTATTTCTTGGTGCTATTGTAGAGAAGTGAAAGTAGAAGGGCTGGGAATAACTCCTTCTCCTGAATCATGTTAGAATGAGATTAGCTGTAAATGTGTGGATGTGGCATCACTCTGCTTACAGCTCCGTACCTCCTCACATGCATTAATTAACCTCAGCCAGGCTCAGCTGTAAGCCTTAACAGACATGAAAGGCCATCGATGAGTTTGTGTCGTTCTGGAAATGTAGGAAAAAAAAAACTCCTTGCAGTCCGTGGTTAGAGAAGACTGAAAGTGTCCCACATTTCCCTGAGGCCAAATCCTCCCTTTAAAGGTTTTTCATGGTGAATGTTTGATTCGCAGAAATGAGGTACCATTACTATGCTCTCTGGTCGGATTCATTAGCACACTGATCATAATGAAAAAGATAACAAGCCAGAGATGAAAGGACTGGATTCACTCCCTGCCTTCATTCCCACAAATTAGGCATCTGGAAGGAACAAAACATCTATATCTGTGTTGTGCATAATACAGATAATGGCAAAGGAATGACTCCGCGTTTCTGGTTTCTGCTGAAGCCGTCGGGAGGAAAAGGAATGGCAACAAGAAGAAGAAAAGAAAACGGGGATTGTGACCTTTGGTTGAAGCGCTTGCTGCCTCCTCATGGATTCACCATTTGTATCTGGCGGAACTCGGTTCCCTTCTGTTGCCCTGCTGAGAATAAATGAAGCTTCTTCAGGACCCTTGCTGGGTCTCTGGAACTGACTAGAACACTCTGAAGCACTGGAGTTGGCATGAATCCCTCCATCCTGAGCTCAGCACACATTAGGCACTACTTCAGCCCGCCAAGTCCATTTGGTTAATGGCACATTTTCACCCACTACTTTTTTTGTTGTTTTTTTCCCCCCTCAGTGTTCTTGCAGGAACGTTCAGTAACGCAGGGAGAAGCATTTGTTCTATGTCAGGAGACAGCGTGGTACACTTTCCTAATATAATATAGTAAATATTAATATTATTATTATTAAGAGCTTAATCACTCTTTTAAATCTTACAGTTCCTGTGGCTAACCCTGCCAGCTATCTGTACATGAAGTCATTGATAAACTGAATTTTCTATATTCTAGCATACAATTTCTATTCATGTAATTTCAATACTAAAAACTACAAATTGAAAAGTAAACCATTTGTGAGGTCGAAAGGCATATTTTTTGATTTGTCAGAGCCAGAAACCGTAATAATAAAATTGAAAAGGTGAACTTACCTTGTGTGACTTTCGATTTTGTCAGGAAAATAAAACAAAACTAAGCTTTAAATGATGATATTTAATCAATAGTCCTATTGTTTTACATGTGCCATTTTTAAAAAATGCCAAAAATAAACAATTTGTGCTGAGCATATGGTGTAAAAAATGAAAAAAATCTGTGCTCCTCTGTGCTACCATGAAGCCAGAAGTGACTCTGCTGAGACCAACACTCACGTGACAGAAAATCTTTTTCGGCTGAACTGCAGGTTGTGTTTGCCCACAACAGATAGGCGATACAATGGAAACTAATTAAAAAATGTAAATAGTAAAATATCTACAGCCACAGTTGTTTTGGGCACTTGGAGAAATGTAATGTATGTCAGTTGTAGATTTCTTCTTTTTGCTTTTAAAACAAATGAATAGTCACAAACATCCCACGTTATTTCTTTATTGATTTATGGCATTAACCCTCGTGTTGTCCTGCGGGTCAAAATTGACCCATTTTAAAGTTTTAGGATTTTTTTGGAAGATTTTTACTCATTTTTTGAAAATATTTACAAGAATTTTCTTGCCAAATTTGAGGGATTTTTTAAAAATTAAACTTTCAAGGGAACTTTTAAGGAATTATTGGAATTTTCTTCCTGAAGGTTTTGCAAATTTTCAGAAATTTGGAGAATTTTTTTGCTGAATTTTTGGGTTTTTTCCAGACAAGGAAACAATATTTTTTGGTGCCCATAAATGAGGACAACAGGAGCGTTAAACCTGTGTCATATTATGCAGAAGACATTGTTTTTGTTCTGTCTACTTCTAGTCATGCTTGTGCTGTTTCCATAGAGATGCAGGACTTTATATTAGAGTCTAAAAGAGTCATTTCCTCCAGGATGAATAAAGCAGACCTTATCTTAAAAATGAGCCTAGAGTGAGTGAAAATGTGACAGGAGCAGAAAACACCAAAAAACTGCTCAATTCAAATTTAAAAAATTTAATTCACTAATTTAGTTTTTTGTTGAACGTCTCCATCCTACAGTCATATTTCATTTCCTGTTTATTTGCTTCACTGTTTCTCTTTAAACATCTTCCCAGTGGCGTGTTTTGGTGAATTCTCTTCCTGTCTTGGAATCGTGGCTTCTGCCTTTATATCGGCTTAGATTATTCCAGCCACTGGCTGACTTCTGCTCCCCGCTGGAACAGAACCAGTGGCTGGTTTTAAAAGGGTAAAGTTACTTGGCTCATGATTCCAGTCTTGTGGACGGGTGCAGCAGACTGGCAGGTCAGCCAATTTGGATGTTTTTTTGGCCGTAGAGCGCAGGACTGTGGGCATCCTTCTGCTCATCACCAGCGACGCTGCCTGTCAACACGTGCCCGTCAAGTGCAGCCCGTTGTCACATTCTGGGGCTTTTATTTTGGAGTGTGCTGATTCACTGGCACTCTGACAGCTGGGATTTGTGTAATCTCTGTGTCCACTTTTTAAAATTTTTTTCCAAATGACTCCTGGCCTGTTTGCTGCCCCCCAACATCCCCTTTATGAGGCCTGAAATAGCTGAATATTTGATTGGCTGATGCTCTTGTTTGGCTGCTCTGAAATACAGCTTCTCTTGGTTCACAAAAGCAGTCTGACATTAGCTGCTGACTGCCTCGCTTCTTCACTGTGTCTTTAAATTGGTCTTTAAATTGTCATTATTGCGAAACAGGCTTTTAATTAAGACACCTAACAAGTCTGCAGCAGCCGTATTAAACGCGATGTATTACTGCCTTCAGACCGACTCCTGTTTGCTGGAATGTTAGCAGATAACTGATGTTGCTCAGCTGCTGACCCATCAGTTGAGGATCTTCTAGCAGATTAATGCAGTTGTTCGATGCAGAATGTCGTGTTTTGGCTTTTTACTTTCATGCATTTGCAGTGTTAGATCACTGAAAACCGTAAACTGAGTTTTTTGGTTTCCTGATGTCATTGTCTTTGGATTTTGTGCAATAGTAGATGTGTCAAAAACAGCCAGGGCGCTAATGTGGCTAATAGAACTTTTTACATGTTCACAGATAAATGTTCAGTTACTTTTCTTCTATATTAAGGAGCAGAGGTGTTAGAATCAGTCCACATATATGATTACCTCCTGGCTCAACGTACCATCGTTGGTACCCAATTGGATTTCTTTCTTTCAGGCTTCTAATTGGCCAACATGGCTTCAGGGTTGCTACTCTTGACTTAAACTGTATTTTTTCATTTGGTGATGATGGAAATGATCCTTTTTTGAGGAAAAAAAAATTACTTTCATGGTAAGAATTGCATGAAAGTGGCTTAAATCTGTTGATAATATAAGAAACATTGTTCTTTTTTGTTAATTATGAGCTGGTAAAATATTGTATAGGGGTTAAATTATCAGCTGATGTTGAAACGAGGACTGAACTGTTAATCAGTTTTAAATCAAAATGACAAATTTTCTTCATATTGTTGTGCAGCATTTCTGAACTACACTTTAAACTGTTGCGTCGATGGTTTTATAAATCCTATTCATGTGACAGTCATTTTGTTGGTGTCTCGTGGTAATGCTCCATCTCATGTTTTAAATATACATTATAGTGAATATTTCAGTTTAGCAGGATTTGAAGACATAATATTGCAAATCAATAATTGTGTCAGAAAGATAAGATACTGAGATATTTCCCTCCCTGAGTTCAGTTGGATTTCATGTCAGTTTAAGCTCAGCTCAGTTCTCTGTTTGTGTGTGAACTGTCAGTTTGTATGTAAACCGCCTCTAAAATCACTAAAATGAAGGTTAAGTAACAGTTTGTCGTCTTAATGACAGGCAGAAATGTCAACACGTGTTTATGCTTCAGAGAAAACTTAATTTGATGTCCGTTGATGTGGAGTTTCGACTGTCAGTTAAGCTGCAGAAGAAGCAGTTTTAGTGTTTGGTGACAATTAGAAGAAATATAAGCAGTGATCACAGTTTAAAAGTCGGATGGAGCAGATTTCATTGGAAGGGTAGAAGTTTCTGAAGGCAGGTGGAAGGTTTGAAGAGATGGAAGCTGCTGAATTATCAGTTAATGAACCGGCGGATAGTTGAAGTGTTTGCATTGTAAGCAGGTTCAGCTGGAACTAAAGTACTGACATCAGCTGAACCGTCACTGCCATGTCCTCATCACCTTCATCATCATCATCAGTGACAGCACCATTAGTCATTGAACTGTGGGCAGCTGACAGCTTTTCTTTAAAGGTAGTTTTGTTCATGCCAATGACTCACTCTGCTTCCATACACACCTGATTCAATATGAAACCGTTCAGTTTAACCCAAACTATCCATTCCACTGCTCTGCTTGTTTCTTAGTGTCTTGCACGTGATTCAACCCATTTTCCATGCATCTAAACTGCATTTTCTACTACATTTAGTGGGAAACGTGTTCTATTGCAGGCTCTGACTGTTTTTAACCTATCAGAAATTAATTCATTATAATTATTACATTATTTTTATTAGTTTACCATAAGAGACAAACAGAACAACATATAGACAGAACATAACCTTCACAGTATAAACACAATAAAAGCCAAGCCAAGGTTCCAAGTGTCCATGATTGTTAATATAAAGCGTTGATCCTCCAGGTCTTAAGAGTCTTCCATGAATTTATGGGTTAAAATTTGGTTGGCATTTGCTCCTTCCAGGACAAATTGCATTGTATTCTCATACAGTTCAAAAATGGTCAATAAATACTAACCACATATTATTGGTTCCTAAACTTATTATATAGTTTTGGTGCCTAAACCAAACAAGAAGGCAACATAAAGTCTCATCTCTCAACTCCTCCCATTTATCGTCTCTCTAAGTGTCCGAGCAGTGCAGTCTGGTAGCATTGGAATGAGATGTATTCGCTCCTTTTTTGCATAAAATTTCAAATCAGGGCCATCACTAGATGCCTCTGGAAACTCCCGGTAAAGTGCTAAGCTAACCATTGGTAATCTAACATTAAGACATGTGGAAACTCTATGACTTATTTCTAACCTCAGGTCTTTTCAGTAGCACATTTTGGTGATCTGTTTTCATGGTACAAGTGATAGTTTCCCAATGAACTGCTATGTTGGTCCGATTTGAAATCAGGAAGCAGCCGTTGAGGGAAACATTTGTCCAGTCAGGTGGAGCCAATGTTTGCTATCGGAGGGTTTTGTTAATTTCTGTTGGAGAACATCTGTCAGTCATCTGCTCAATTGTGTGGCAAGTCAGTCTGCATCAGTCATGTTTGGAGATTTTCCAAAATCCTGATGGTCTCTTGTCTTGTCGATGGTTTATACCTCCATCTTCATCTTCTAACTCCTCATACAGTGCCGTGAAAACATAATGATGATACTGGTTTTCAATAAACCATCATTTAAATATGGCGTTTTGTGGGATATCTCTGTCTAATATGAGATAAATAAAAATATTAGTTTGATGATCTGGAACATTTAAATATCGGAAATATGCAAAAACTGAACTCCTTCCCTGCAGTGTCACACATTTAGTCTGTTTCAAAATGAAATTCTGCTCAGAATCTGAGTGCAGTTTTCTTGTGAAGGAGCAGAGTTTAGTGGCGACTCGGCTGATCTGATCACGACAACATGTTTGTACAGAATAAGGATTTATTTTTAGGGTAGAGTTTCTTTGTCTTCTGAGGCAAAGAAATAAAAAACAAAGTGGAACCTCTCCTGTGACTTTCTGTCTTTTATCTTGGATCTCTCCCTCTATGGATATTAGAACAAAATGGCAGCTTGCTCAAGGAAGCCCGGCTGTCTGACTTCTAGTTTTAGACAGCTTCCAGGTATTCTGCAATCAGACTCCTCCATGGCTTCAGTGGAAATATCGACGGATGTCTCGCTCTGCATGTTGGGCCGGACATGTTTTGAAATGAGAACAAGTCCAGGTTGTAAAAAGCTAGCAGATGTGGCGGCTAGCTGCGTTCCTCACCTGTAGCTCCAGACTTTCCTCAGATCGCATCGGATGTTCTCTGCAGCGAGAGAATGTAAAGTTCTGTTTGGAGACAACTGGTGTGAGTCACAGCGTTTTAGTAATAACCTCATGAAAAGAGCATCCAAATCCTCCGCTGACCCAGTCCTGTTCTTAGAAGAATAAAGATGTGCAGGTTTCCACAGACAACTCTCTATACCTTCTGTGCTCGGCTATTGTGAAAAGTACGTGTAAAAAACAAACAAAAAAAACTACTCTTCTTCAAGATGTGAAATGCATTCTGAGGCTTGCACAGACGGCTGCTCCAAATGTTATCATTCTCAAACAAATACCCAGTGTTTGAATGTAAATCAAGAGGTTAAACAATATGTAGGAGTACAAAGGAGTGAAAACACGACCGAGCCGAGGGTTTGCTTCATCTGGGCGTCACAACAAAAGAGAGGAGGCAAATCCTAGATGTACAGTCTCTTTAAAATCAGATCCCCTGATTGCATGCGTCTAATATTTAATCACATCGTTATCGTCCCATATGCGGTTCAGGGAACAGAACACGAACTTTGATTGTCGGCAGCTAATTCAGTTGTGGCCGTTTGTCTGTGATTTTTTTTATTTTTATTTCCTTGTCGGTCTTGTAAATGTCAGCTGTCTGTTTCCATGTTCACACGTGTAGCTTGTAAATGGAATAACAGGGCTGTATTCAGTGTCGTGCATTAAAGAACCCCTCAGGTGAGGATCTGTTTTTACCTTGTTAACACGTTCGCATGGTGCTTTTTTTAAAATCTACTCTGGAACATGCATCATGTGTGAACAAGCAGTCGACACTAGTGCTGGGCGATATGACGATACATATCGTGAGAACGATAGAAAAGTGTCTATCGTGTCATTTCCCTTCTATCGTTTCTATCATTTCTAACCTAATTTTATCAATTATTACAGCAAATATATCATTAAATAGCCTGCGACGATTGTATTAGTGTTTTCTTGTCACTATGCATACTCTAAGTTTATATACGTGAAAATAAAGAAGAATAAAAAGATTTTTCGCAAAGAAACTCCCTCTTGTGGTTTTGCGACATGACGCTGCTTTACGTTCTTTAATTCTCACACGGGTTTGCGACATGCTTTATGGTACTTAACTCATGGGTGCTGAGCGATGGACGTGCAACAGGTAGGGCTGGCCTGAATAGCAGTTTCTGGGCTCCGGATATTCAGTCCCCTCCTTAACGTCCGGGGGGGGGGGGAAATTTGACGGACGGACGAAGGAATGACTTGAATATTCGGTTCGGTCTGTGAGGCCAGAGGCGGTGAGCTAACGGAGGAAAGAGCCGACTTTTCGGCTCGGTTCGTAACACCCGACGGGGGGTGGGGGTGGAGGTAGGAGGGGGAGAATATTCGGATCTCAAAATTAATATCCGCATACCACCATGGGGACCAAATATTCAGATATTCGGGCCCAGGCCTAGCAACAGGTTGAAGTTTCATGGAGAAAAGTAAGCAATGAAATTTTTGGCAAACTTTTCAGAGAACTGAAAACATACTTTGTTGTGGTATAGCGTCATATATATCGTTATGGTGATATAAAATAATCTATATCGTGATATATGATTTTTTCCATATCGCCCAGCACTAGTCGACACCATGGAACTGCAGCGAGGCAATTATAGTCTCAACAGACTTTTCATATCATCCGTCTTCAGAATCAGTTCCAGTTCAAAGCATAGACTGGTTTTACAGTGATTGAGTAGAGATGTAGGGGAGCTGGTATGCTCCAGCTGCAGCAAATAATGAAAGGATGGGAGGTTATAGAGGAAAGGTCTTCATAGATCTGCTCATTCTAAAGAAAGCATTGATTTAGAGCTATATTAAAGCCATTCTGAATGGTTTGTTTTCATGGAAAACACCTAAATATGAAACTCGTTATAGGTCATAGAGCTTGTAAAAGTGTTACTTAGATCATCACTGGACGTCGGTTTAACTTCATAATTCTTCAGGAATATTATTTTGTATGAGTCAGTGATGTGCTTCTTTGTTGAGCTCATTACTTGGACTTGAGTCCAGTTGCAGAAGACTTTAGGGTTTAACTTCCTAAAAACTTGATTGTTTCTCAAAAGAACCAGTTTTTGATGTAAATTGGTTAAATGCTGTCATTTTGGCTCTTGGGGTGCAGGTAAAAGACATTGGGCTCAGTTAACCTTAGACTGAGAGGCTACATCCACACAAATACTTTTTCATGTTAAAATGCATAATCGCTGCTGCGTTTAAACCACGCTGCTTTGGGGTTTTTTGGACTAGATCTTAACAAGTTGTTTTGTTCATGAAGTAAAATCCTCTATGGTTCAGTCCCAGTTACCCGTAACTAAATGTTGTGTTCCTTTGTAGACACTCTGTGTGAAGTTGTAATGTGGAAATGATAAACTGAGGCTGAATGTTGCTGAGATTGAATTTGTTCTTCCGAAGAAATTTCTGGTTGTTATTGATGATAAATTATCCTTTGACATGTATTTTTTTATGGTGAATTACTTGAAATGTTGATGAAACTCATTTGGATTGACATCATTTTGTCTTTTAAACAAATGCATTGGTGTGGATGCCGCCTTCTCGACTGACTCTTTTTGTCTTGCTCTAAAATGGACTTGAGGTTGTCTGAATTCGACTTTCGCTGGTATCTCTGGTTTGGACTCTCTGGTTGCCGTCCTCCAGCCTGCAGGGCAAAAACACATAAAAACCAACCTCTCCTCTGTTTTTTCCTCCAGAATACATCAGTGAGAGTTAGTGATACATCCAGTAGAAGTTGTGTTGATGCTGTCAGCTGTCAGTTCCCGACTCCACCCAACATCTCAACTTCTATCGTTCTCTTTTAAGTGTTGACAACACAGCTGCCCACCCTTTTATCTGCTAATCTGTTGATTCTCGCTTTATTTTTTATCTCAAACACTCTCTTTGCTCTTCTCTTATCTTTGCTTTGTGTCCCTGGAGTGTTTGTCTGCGCCCACTTTCTCCTCCCTACCTGCTCTTTTGTAGCAGCGAGGATATTTCAGGACATTACTGTGATCTTTTAATCAGATTTATTCTTTCCCGTCTCCCTGTGCTGGAGCTCTCAGACTGTAAATGAAATGTGGGACTGTATCTGTGTTTGTGTTTTGCTGCTCGACGATGCTTCAGGGAGACAGACTCACCTCTGAGACGTCGTTGTTTCTTAGTGACGAGTCAAACACACCTTCTCCTCCCGGGAGTGAGCAGCTTCAAAGCGATGGCTCCCTCCATCTCCATTCTTCTCAATTAGTAGCTGGCAGAGGCCCTGAAACTCCAATAAACAAGCGTTTCCATCAGACGGTAAACTCTCACTCGTCTCCTTCCACTGTTGACGAACTAGAATTAAAAATATGGGGGTAATTTAAGCCATTAAGTGACAGGGGAAATATAAAATCACCTGCTGAGATTGAGAGTACATGTTCTGATGAGAAGTGAGCTTTTCAATGCTAGATTTGGTGTCTTGTTTTTATTGCAATTGGATTTCATCACTGCGGTGATGAAATCTCATCCAAATTGTCCTCCAGTGATGTTCCAGTGATCCAGCTCCTGACCAGATGTGGCTTAACAGGCAAAGGAAAACAAAAAAACTTGTTATCATCATCCCTTTGATTCATTTTTAGTGCAGCTAAACATGGAGCAGAAAACAGAGGAGCAGGACTGGAACTGGAGGAACAACTGAAAGCAAAGAGCAGACTGTGGATCTACATGTATGTTTCCATTAGAAGTCAGTGGGAGGTTTTTCATCTGGATTTCTGAGTGAAAAGACAGAAACTAAAGGCCGACTAAAGGGCCAGAAATACAGCATGCCATACTTCAGAAGTACACTGATCTGTTCAAACAAGACGACACCAAAAGAACAGCAGTGGTGCCAGAAAAAACGAATATTAATATTCAAAAGATGTAAAATCAGTGAAAGTAGCTTCAAATCTCTGTAAAACAGTGATATTTTCAGCTGATTTACATGTAATAAAACTGTAATTTTATTGTTTAGTTTATTGTTGTTATGTACGTTACAAATTTAGAAATTTTTTATTTTTTTTTGCAGTCAAAAATTAAAATTAATGCTATTTTTCTGTGATTTTACTGGAATCTATCTGTAGTTTACCAAAACAGGGAAACTCAGTTAAATATGTGACCACTTTTCAATCTTTTTTTTTTAAATTGTAGAAAATAGAAAAACATACTCGTTTAGCTGGTTTAAATATGGTAAAACATACTATTTTGCAGTCAAATATAACAGAATGAATTACCTTTTATAAAAATACTGACTTTTAATGTGAACATTATTTAAAGTTTTGACCTGTTTTTCTGTGGTTTAATGTGAAAATTTATTTTTATTATCTAAAATGTAACTTAAGCACCCCGAGAAACAGTTTTTACGGTTAAAACAGAATTTATTTACAGTGTACGTTCAAGAATGTAAAAAAAGTCAATTTAGCATTTTATAGCTTTGGACATCTTATAGAATGGACAGTTCCACATGTCTGATTCTAAAGGAATCCTGATAAATATTGATTCTGCTTTTTGGATTTTAGTGTATAAATAGTGACTTCAAACATTAACTTTATATCTGCAGCTTTCCGTCTGCACCAATATGAAATCAGGAAAGTGTACCATGCAGAACAATATCTTCTATCGTTATATAGTATTTCATATCATAACTTTATTACTACTGATGCAAAGCAGCAGAAGCCGTATTTTATTTTATTTTACTGTTGCAGTAACTCCTTCAAGATTTGGAATCTATCAGCAGAATTGGATCTGGATTCATTAAAATGCAGTCGTTACCTGACCAAAGGCCAGATTTGAGTCCACGGTTGGTCTTTTGTGTGTCAGGTCAGCCAGAGTTATCACAAAGAGCACCGTTTTCCAATCTTAAAGCTTCCGCCAACCTCAAGCCTGTATAGAAAATTGGATTTTGAAGTGGAAATGACGTCCTTGATGAAGATCTAGACGAGAGTGTCGAGGCCATCGCCCACAGTCCTAAATTATCCCTCCACGCCACGGCGCTTCACTTTTCATGACCTCCTTTGAGAATGCGGAGCCCCAAGGTGAATTAAAAAGCCTTGAATTGTCTCCAGACTTTTTCTCAAGTGGTCCCACTGAGCGGAGTCAAAGTGAAACGGACAATTCCCCGACGCGACAACGGGGTCATCGCTGTCATTTGGATTAGCTGCAATAACCATTTTTCTCCACGTGTTTCCATCTTTTCCACCATCTTTTATCCCTGAACCATCACCATCAAGCACTGGAGGAAGAATCCTAGCGTCTGTCAGGGGAGGTTTTTGTCTTCCTTTATCTCCCACCGATCTGTGATGTCAGACACCACGGTGAGCTGATGGAGGTCTGGGTCCAGAGCCGACCGAGGCGAGATTAGCACTCCTACACTTCCTGTCACTCCTGACCTCCTGCCATCAAGGCTGCATCGTACGTACGAGGATGGATGAGGAAGAGGACGCAGACGGACTCGGAGGGGAAGAGACGGAAACAGGCCAAAGGCAAATCTCCCACGGGGGAGAGGATTCAGGCGGGGATACGAACTGTACACGACAGGAAATGATCAATGAGGTTTGATGAAAAACACATCGAGGACGGGGACGAAATGGCGAGAGATATGGTTAATGGCGTGCCGCCCGCATTCGCTCATGCCTTCATGGCTCAGATAAATGTGTCCATGTTGTTTCAGGACGTGAGGAGGTCTCTATGCAGCCGCTGAGCATCGGAGATAAACAATTACCTTTATTCCTGCTTTGTTACCTCCACAGAAACCTTCACACTTAGTTTTTGGCAGAACTAATGACTCAGAAGTGGATCTTTCTTCCAGAAATGGAGTCCGAGGGGCCGTGCTGCACTATAAATTTCTTCCTCCTGATGCCCGTCAAGCTAATTCCAATGTAAATGTCAGTCGGCTGGGCTGATGACGGCTGATGCCCACTTCTGATGTTATTTACCAGCGGCTTCTGTCACCCCGCGGTCGGTTATCTCCTCTGTTCTCAGTGCCATTAAATATCAGCATATAAAAGGGGCTGCTGCCACCATGATAAAATCCAGAATCCTGCTGGTCAGTTGATGATATATTTATCAAAATGTATTGAAGCAACTCAAGTTCTATCGGAACTGAAAACAAAATAAAAAAAGTAAGAAAGAGAACGGAGTCAGCTTGGTCCTCTCCACTGGTGGCGTTCAGGAAATACAGAGAAAAGATAATCTGCTGGCAAGAAATAATAACAATAATAATAATTGGATTTAATTTGCATGAAATAACAGAAAGCTCATTTTATAAAAAAGCAAATTCTATCTCAGGGAGGTCAGTGTCAGTTTACAATTCACCTTATTGCCAATAACATTATGTACCAATTAATTTAATGTGCAAACACCTTTGGGATAAAATGCATAATTACCTAATGGAATATACATCCTGCCAGTGTCTGATGTGCTCTAATAGCATATGTTTATGTGCTGACACTCATTATTGGAGTCTTTTTCAATTTGTTTTTCACTTTTACGTGCATATTTCAGTTTAATAAGTGGCAGAAAGAATGAAGAAGTTTTCAAAAATAATAGCATAACAATGTTTTAGTTTAACTTCCTGGCCATGTTTTATATATATTTATATATATATATATATATATATATATATATATATATATATATATATATATATATATATATATAGCGTATTTTTATATGTCTTCAGCAACTGTGGTTTACTTTATTCAATGGTTCACCACCAGTCTATATCATAATATTATAAAATGGTGAAATATTCAGCATAAAATAGTTAGACTTCAGTGACTGTAGTGAATATTTGTACATTGAAATGATTAATTTGCATCAGACCTGATTCCCATGGTAACCGTAGGATCAGCGGACGCTTTGAGCTTTACCACACAACCATATTTCTTCTTTTTATTCTCAGATTTGATCTTTCTCACAGAGTCCGACAGCGACATTCACAGTTGGCAGCTGATGTGAATTCACACCTTTGGTTCTCTCTCTGCCTACTGTTGTGTTTGGCAGCTGAATCCTCTCGTGATGGTCCTCGATGTTGCGTTGGAGACAAAGTGTTGCTTCGCTTTCTTATAAGTTCTGTAGTGTTTTTACTCGCTTTAAAAGTACAATCATCAAACTGGGAGAGTTCAGCATCCGTCAACACCGCAATGATGTTGCTCAGGATTGGAGATTTTTTTTGTAAATGATAACTCACCAATAAGATCACAATGTACTGAAAATATAAAAGACCTGTCATTTAATTAGATTTGGTACACAATTTAAGAAATATATGTGTCATTTCGTTCAAGGATACACATACAGAGATTACTGTTTCAGATTAAACATGATGACATCCATGAAGATTCCTTGTGGCTTTTGCAAATTAAAATTACATTTTTCTGCCATTTTGTTTATTGGAAAAGTCAATAACAAAAAATCCAGGTGTTAAAATGGTCAGAAGACATGAAAGTGTCCATTAAAACATTAGTACATTTAGCTAAAATGACAGAGTTAGGGCTGCACAATATAGCGTTTATAGCATCGACACTGTGATGGAAGCGCGTTCACAGGCACAATTTAATTAAAAAATGATATATATATAATATATAATTCAGTTATTTTTAGGTATGCATGAGATGCATGCAGAGATTATTGTTTCAGATTGAACGTGATGAAATCCATGAAGATTTCTTGTGGCTTTTGTCAGTTGAAAAGGCATTTTTCCATTTGGTTTTACTAACATTTTGTTAACGTCTTCATTAAAATCTTGCAAACACAAGACATTACAACTTGTTTGTTGCTTAATTCAAAGAGAAAATCTGTGTGATGGAACATAATTTCCATGATTTAAGAGTTCCTGGAGACACGGAAGTTTATTTTTTTGCTTAGTCGAAAGACACCCAGTTTTCAGGCTCCATGGTTCAGCAGCAATTTGAGTGAACAGGAAAGAAAAAAACCAAACTTAACATGAGTTTCACTGAAAGAAGGATGGCATTGACCAAGAATAGGTTTTCTGTCTTAGAACCGCTTCTACCATACGAGGAAACACAGCAAACCTGTTGAACCATTTAAATTGGCACCACGAAGCTCTGAAAAATGAGTGCAAAGCCGGATCTGAATGCCGTTCAACACAAAAAAACAGCTACTCTGAATGCCCCTGCCAGTGTTGGATCACATGAAAAAGATTCCAAATGGCTTTTTCAACTTTTTTAAAACGACATTTCAGTTTCTGTGAAGATGTTCTCCCCTACAAAGCCGTCCCATTCATTCTGAAGTGACGAATCTTCAGCTCATCTGGTATAAATGTGTTTATTTGATCACATTACAGTTGATTATGCAGAAAAACTAAATATCACAATGTGAGTTTTTCACCAGTATTATGCAGCCCGAGCTAATATGTTAGATACAAGCTAAACCGTTGTGTTAACAGCATTATGATGACTGTATTTTATGGTTTTTGTAGCAGATTCCACGATCCTATCTTTTCTGATTTAGTCTACCATATACCCGTGTGTGTCCTGGATCAGCATCAACACTAATATGAATAATAATTTTCTCTAAATGACTGAATCTAGCTGTTTTTTTTTTTTTTTTTTTACCCTATAGCCATGCTTCTATATAAGAGATCTAAATATCAAATATCTGTATTAGGTCCTGAATGTTGCTTGTGTACTACAGGGAGTGCTAGTTGTAAAAGTACAAGCAGTAAAACAGGAAAATACAGTTTAATGTCTAACCAGAGGCAGTAAAAGAAGCTGAGGGAAAACTTTAAGGGTAGAATGAGCATACCAAGATATATACAGTATTATTAGCACACATAACGTGGGTAAATATGCAAGTTATATGAATATTCAAGATGCATCAGTAATATGGATAGTATCTGCAGTATGGATGGGTATATACAGGAGAACTCACTAAGTATATGAATAGAATGAGCTGTATGTGATATAAATTTGTTGGATAATTAACAATATAAAGATAGATGAATGTAAATCTAAAAATATGGAGAAAGGACAGTATAAACAGTAGATATATATATTTATATGCTACATACAGGATGTTTGGAGTCACTTGCAGGCCTCACACTTTAATCTTGTTCCCACATAGAGTCGTCATGACAACAATATAACACTCCCATTAAACACTTCAGAATAAAACATTTTTAATTTCTCATGCCATATTTTCCCTTTCAACTGAGAAGTTTCAAGGTTGTTCAAAGACAAACTTCATGGCAAGATTTTTCCAGAAACATTCCTGTGAAGTTGCTGATTTGATGAATTGGCTTCATTGTGAGGAGAATATGATTAATTAATATCAGTTTAATGGGGCAATTATGCTGTTTGTTAGTTTGTCAACTATGCTAAATATAGACTGTTCAATAGTCATCATATGCGTCTGATATTAAAATGAAGTTTGACACTATTTCCAGGACACCTTCCCAGTGATGGTTTTACATGTAGAACAATCTAATGAACTGTTGGAGGCAATGATTAATCCTCCTCCATCCCAACAAGTGGACTCTCTGCAGCTCTACTGTATTATTTGCAATGAGTTTGCTGCATCCTTAGGGAAAAATCTCCCATGTTTGTGTCCAGTGTGAATAATTTTTCTTCAGCCAATTTCTGTTTGCCTTTGAAGGGGAAGTCTGAGAGTCTGGGTGGTTGGTGGAAAGCTTTCAAGCCCTTCTGCTTTGAACATCAAACCGCTTGTCTTAAGATTTGCTCTCAGAGAGAAGTGAAGGGAAAGCAGAGGGAGAGAGATACTGACATGAGGAGTAGCAGGCAAGGTGTCAGGTGAGTGATTTTAAAGTTCTCCTGAGGGGCTGCACTGCAGGCGCAGATAAGGACGAACTCCAAATGTCATCACGGCTTCAGAAAAGAAATTAAATTCGACTCAGAAAGGACGTTTCTGACATGCCGAATGAATGATTTAAATTCTGCTTTAATGAGCCTTTCAGTTAACAAGTTGTCCCTGAGGAACGTAGTTTATGGCGTTATCACCTGGTCACGCTCCCTCTGCGGCCGCCCTCCTGCCATCATTGTGCACAGCGCTCGTCCACAAATGAGTTGAAGGACATAATTAACTTTGTACCCAAATTACGGCTGAATCATGGTGCTCTGTGGGAGCAGACCTTTATCTACTTACAGGGTTAATGGTACGAGCAGCGCTGAGGCTCATACATAGAAATGCTGCAGAGATGAAAAGTTCATGGCTGGTTTTTAGTCGTGTTGCTGAACCTGATTGTGAACAAGTCCAACAACCTTCAACTGCTGATAAATCAGTGTTTCCTATGATTTTTTTTGACTGTCTGCAACATCAACATTTGCTACCATGTCTGGATTTTCTCCACCAATCAGCCACAATTTTAAAACCACATCACCACATCAGACCAGGTCCAGATCCAAAACCAGTGAGCGTAGCTTGGCTAAATCTGGAACAGATTGTTGTGTGAAGGCTGAAGACTCTTTAAAACCTAATTTTTGATTAGTATGACCATTATTTTCTGTGTTTAAATGTAAAAACACAGATTTTAATGTATTTTTTTTTGCATTTGGACCACTTTAGATCAGGTCCAGATCAAAAACCAGTGAACTTTGGTTGGTCAAATCTGGAGCAGATTGTTGTAAACAGACTGAAGACTTTTTAAAACATCATTTTTGATTTGTACGGCCATTATTTTTTGTGTTTAAATGTAAAAACATGGAGATTTTATTGCAATTTATTTTTATTTATTTTTTTGCATCTGGACCACTTTAGATCAGGTGTAGATCAAAAAGCTATGCTCAGATGGCTTAAATCTGGAATAGATGACATTTTTGTACCAACAGTTTTTACTGGTCCAAGCTGATCCATGGACGCCCCATCCAGGGTTAGAGGTATATATCCAGTTCATGTCCCAGTGCCAGACAGAACAGGACCCCATAGAGGGCCCATGTTTTGTACCAATGATCAGAGCTGTTCGTGGTTTTAATGTTGTGGCTCCTCGATGTATATTGTCACCATTTAAAGTTCCCACATGGTGGTTTTACTGTGTTCTCTAGATGTAAAGTAAAAGCTGTTGAGATATAAATACTTCACAACTATTACGCCCAACAGCTTCACCAGCCAGTAATATTACAGCCCCGCTTCTATGGAAACTAGCCAATAGTTGTCCAGCTCAAACTGTGATTGACGGCTCTGACTGTCAATCACAGCTGCAGACAGTTTTCTTCCTGAAGGGGCGGGACCACCAGCAGCTGATTGGTTTTCAGAGCAAAACATCCTGTTTCAAAAAGCCCTAAAAGCCAAAAGTTATTAATTTACGGTGAAATAAAACATCTTTTCAGTGTACTGTGGAGAAATGTGAGATCTGTATTAATTTGCTGGTGTGTGGCTCAGTATGGGACCTTTAAAGAGGTCAATCATTTCTTTTTCTCTCACAGTTGAAACTTTCTGCAGGACTAACATGTTTTGTTGACTCTTTCCAGAGGTAATAAATGGTTATCATCACAAATTTGTCCCAACTCTAGTAAACTAGTCTAAATGTTCTCAGAGACTGAACTCTGAGTTCTTCTAAGCATGTAGGCTGTCATGTTACCTTTCTACATCTGCAGCTCCTAACCATGGAGGAGTCTTCTAGTTTTAGCCTAATCTGCTTTGTAGCTGCTAGCTAGTTTTTATTGTTTGGACCACCTCTGCAATAAATAAATGAACCAGGACTTTATTTAGATTTTTACTGCAGCACGGTATGCAACATTTTGATAAATTTGGACCCGTCTACAGACTGTCTACACTAGCTGATGACAGTAACTCACTTTGGCTCCACTTTGGTTGATAGCGGCTGCAGCTAAATACTGCTGACTTACTTTTCATACACACCCAACTCATTTGCACTTTAGTTGAATCGTCAGGAAGGCAGATCATGAAATTAGCAAAAGAAAACAACAAATCACCCCAAAATCAACCAGGGATGGACTCAGTCACCCAACCCTACCATATATGTTTGAACTGTAGCATCTCTTCTAATTTGAAACTCCAACCGTTTGCAGTTTTCCAGTTGATTTATTGGGTTTATTTACAAGTTTAAACCTTCACAGTCAAACTAGAGAACACAAACATCATGCTCTGTCTAAATCAGTGGAACTTAGTCTTTCCTGTGATGCTCATTTTAGACTAAACACATCAATAAATGTTTCTTCCAGTTCAATATCTTGCATAACATGTAAATACAGCCTCGTCTATTAGAAGCAGTCTTGTTTGCTGTTCAGACCGGCATCACTGGTGAGAGGAGGATAATCTGTGCATTATTGATTATGTTTGTGTAAATGTAGTTGGTAAGAGTTGGAGAGCTCACCGACGTTTAGTAAAGGGTCAACCACCTGCCCCTGCTTTTAGAAACCTGCAGTTCTTGGATATCCTTTCAGCGTTCACATTAGCTTAAAGAGCATCTTCTAACCACACATGAAGAAATAAGTCTTTCTGCACTTCTAAATAATGAGCTTGGACAACAGACAGAGTTAAAATTAGCATGTGATTATTAAGCAGCGTTTTTTTCATGTCCGATCTTTTCTGTCAGCTTCTTCCCTTTTGGCTCTGTTTTTTTTTTTTTTTTTTTTGACTATTTTCAGAACTCTCTTACTGAACCCTATAGAGAATATACAGGATGACTTCACAGGAAGACCCAGCTCTCCTATGCATCTCAAACGTGTCATGTTGTCATGCCACCAGATTAAATATTCATTTGGTTCTTGGCTACCATAGACAGAATAGCAAATGTTTACAATGGGCATGTTTTCCAAGACCTATCACTCCTCCTCACAATCCAGAGCTAAATTTCACTCCTATGATGACGGCCATCTGGTCGGCTCGAACTTGGGAATGAGTTCAACGCCGCTGATCCATGTGGAAATACAACCATAGAGTTCCACTGTCGTCCCGCACTTTGTACTCTTTGCTGGCGACTTATTTTGCTCGCTGTTTTGGTGTCAGTCTTCCTCCTACCAGAGAGAAGCAGCAGTCATATGGTTGTTGCCTTTTGGCTCTGAGGTTAATCAAAGGGGGGCTTTGTAGTGGCAGCGGTCCTGGTGGTGCTGAGGAGGAGCCAAAAGCAGCTTCTGTGGCAGCAGTTGCTGGATCCTCCAAAGTGGGTCAGACTGAGCAGCACACAGAAATTTATATTTAATGTTCCCTGTGGGACTGACGCTTTAGACCATGAATAATTCTTCATTCTTCTGGCAGTCTCCAGTTATGTGCTCCTGTATATGCTGTAGTGTGTCGTCTGTCATGCTTGATGATTCAGAAATTAGGTAAACAGGTGATTAGTGTTTTTTTTTCTTTATTTATTTTATGAGGTTCTCTTGGTGGTTTCATGTGTTCTGTGACAGCATTCATGCACTCGTCTTTGTCGACCCGTATAAAGGCGTCTATGCCAGTATCAGAAACGCCTGTATCTTGTCTGGACGTTTCACACCGCCGTTGGTTGCATGCTAAGCGTTGCTGCACAGTTGGTGTGGACTCATTGGCTTGCGTCGGTGTGTGAAAGTGGCACCACTTTGTGAGCTTGGTGCATGAAAGTGGCGTTGCCTCATCAGTCAATAGCATGAATTATGTATGGCAGGGGAAGGTGAAAGCCATGTTCTGCATCATCTGCAGGCTGTTCAGCAAATTAACATTTGGGCAGCCATTTGCTGGCTTTAGGAGGGGTTCGGCCCGTATTTAATGGCATGCTTACAGTTAAGAAATAAATCTCCTGGACGTTTTTCTTCGCAGGTTTCCTCTCTTGGAAATCATTTGTGACTGAAGCGGTCCCACTCCACAGCAGCAGGCTATAAGGCGTGGGCAGTGGAAAGGGCAGATGGAAGTGATCTTTAATTGGCTGGCTTCCTGTCAGGTCTAATCAGCCCCGGTGTTCTGTCATCCAAATCCTTCCAAGATTGTTTCTTTGAAAGACTAGCATTCAACCTGACATGTTCATTTTTACCCTGAAGGCAATATCATTCAGGGTTTTCCCTAAAGCCTGCTTTGCATAAGACTTGTACTGCTGGGCTCCACCTGTGATGGGCTTTACTTCCAGAGGATATGTGCTTTATTAATCCTGTGGAAGCCTGGCATGTCAGTTGTCTGTTAAATAAAGAAAAGAACTCCATTGAAATGATCACATTTCACTGATAATTTTTAGAACTATACGGATTACGGCTGAACAATGACTCGATCTCAAATCAGATTTCAATTAGCAAATTGCAAAGGCTGCAACTAAAGATATACAAGGTGTGGCTATTAAATAATGACACTAATGCTGTAATTCACTTTTATCTAATTCAGGCAGATTGAAACTTTTATTTCTCATTATTTTATAGCCCCACCTCGTACATGTTGCAGAATAAAAACTGTCAAGTCAATGATTTTACTAATTCATGCTGTCCTCATTCTGTGACAGCCGAGCTGTGGAGGTTTCTGATGCTTCATCATGTTTTAAATGTGTAATGTTGGACTGCAGCTTGAACTTATACTAATTATGGAGCAAAAAACTGCAATATCTGTCAGAAAATCATAATTAGACATTGTCCCTAAATCCTTCAACCCTAATTTGGATCAGCGTACAAAGGAAAAGGTAGATAGTTGTTTGCTATGTTCGCTCAATATTTCCACAGCAACTCTGCAATAAAAAATGTGACGTTAAGTTAGTTTAA
Organism: Amphiprion ocellaris; assembly: GCF_022539595.1. NCBI lineage: Eukaryota > Metazoa > Chordata > Actinopteri > Pomacentridae > Amphiprion > Amphiprion ocellaris. Next base: position 1,733,321 of record NC_072779.1, read on the forward strand.
CTTGGTTTTAACAAAGATTTATAGTTCAAAATCTGTAAAGCCCCTTTTCTTACCAGCAATCATCTGGCCTTTTGACCTTCCTTGGCTTTTTTTCTTCTTTTTTTTCTTGTGGATAAGAGATAACATTGTGGAAAATGTTAAAGTACTTTTGTACATCCTGTTTACAGAGCTTCCCCTGTCCCATAAATTGGCTCATTCATTCACATTAGCCTTTATGTTCTCCATTGATTCGTGGGATAAGCTTTGCAATGCAATATAGACAAAAATAAATACATCCCGGGAGCCATGACTGATTTTAAAAGCTAGCTAGAGGCAGCGTACTGAACCTTTCTTTCTTTGAGGTAAAATACATTTGGGATTGCTGTAAAAAGGCGGCTGGCTTCCAAACCCTCCTGTCTTCCTCCCAGTAGGCCTCAGACTGGTCTTTGGTCATGCTCACGGACTCTTTCTCTCTGGCTCTAAGAGCTCCAATCTGAGCGTTGCGTACTTTCCATCAATCTTGATTCAGGAGATAGATCTGGAGCCTTTGCAATAATGAGGCCGAGTAATAAAGGCTATGCATCCACTGACTGACTAAAACATCTCAACCCTATTCCTATCACTTTCTACATTAGTGGCTCTCTGGGGCAATTTCAGCTGCCTCTCTTTATTTCCCAATGTCAGTTGGAGGGATTTAATATTCCCATGACGCATTTTTAGCATATATATATATATATATATATATATATATATATATATATATATATATATATATATATATATATATATATATATATATATATATATATATATATATATATATCCAGTCTCCGTCTGCAAAAAAATGTAAAAAACACAATGGACACACTACCAAGAGCATGTCAAACCAACAGACAGCGATATAACCCAAACCCTACAGCCAATCAGAAGCCTGAAACAAAGCTAATGCTAGCTCCAGTGGGCTACACTGTGGACAGATTCTAAGAACTCAGTTGTACCTGTACATTGATGCGTGAAAACAATAATAACTTTATATAAACATCACATCTATATGGGATTATAATCAAGGCCTGTACATCATCAGAGTTTCTGAAAATCCTCAGCACTGGAAGGAATTTACCAAAAAGCCAGTTTTCAGTAACTTAAAACTGTATTTACATGTAAATGAAAGGCCAAACATCAATGAAAAAGTTACATCCTAAATAAGAATACACGTGGAGAAGACCAAAGTGAATGTTGTGAACCGAACACACTGGGAGCTAATCACAGCTGGACTTATCTCATGGCAGCTGTATTTCAATCTAACCTCATAATTATTCTGCTGTTTGAGTCGCAGCACCTTCCTGACCACAGCCTCTTCACACTACAGCTCATTTAGCTGTTGACTCAACTCTGTAATACAGACTTTGAGGTGGCAGTGTCATGCAGTGTTCCTCTGGATCTTTTCAGGCATCAGGGAGCTCAGATCTGAGAATTACTTTTACTAAAAGGCCGTCTAACGCAACACCGCTACAGCTGCCCACCTCTGACTCAACCTCAGCGCCATCATGTTGAATCATCGGCTCTCTTTTCAGAGTCGTCAGCAGCAGTTTCACAAATTTATTACTGGGATTCTGGATTGAGCAGCTTGGCAGGGTACTAGGAGGTCTATTTTTCTGGCTCCAACAAAATAATTCTGCCAGCGGAACTGTTGGCAGATGAGGGATGGACGCCGTGAACTTTTAACCTCATGCTGGAGCAATATTTAGATGGTTTTACCTCCACGAGATTCGTTTTAATGGTTCAAGTCTGCTTGTTGACTTGAACCATTAAAATGAGTCTCGTTCTGATTGGTGATTGATAACGAATGCAATCAGGCATCGTATACAATCTGGGTTTCATGCATTATTACAACTTCTATTGACTTCCTCTAACGATATGCCGTCTTTCCATCCACATCCTCAACTTCTGCTGTCGATGATTTCAATATTTCTGGGCCACTTGCAAAGTTGTGCAAGACTTTTCTGAGCTACAGTACCCTGCTTCCAAAGCACTTCTTTTTTTTTTTTTTTGGAGGCCATTGCTCTTTACTCAAGCTTTGAAGTAATGTTTTGGCTTTGAACACATAAGCCTCAGGGAAATCACAGCTTTTTACAAATACCAGGGTCACAGGTTCAGATCTGCAGGAGCAGTGGTGGAGCTGCTCAGAATACCGGGCGAGAGTCAGCTGGAGTTAATGTTTGTTGGGAACTTGTTTTGACCATTGTGTACATCCAAATGTGACCTTAAGGAAATCAATAACCAAACAAGAATAAAATAAAATAGGAGCCCTCGTATGTCGGCGGAGGTTTGTGGAGGAGAAGTTAGTCTTTGAATGAGCCTCTGTATAAATTCAAACTATTCTGGAGTTAAAGAAACGGACTAGCAGCAGATCATATGTTGTTTGGAAATCACTCGGTACCCTGAGGTGTTGTTTTTGGTTTTTTTGAAGATTATTTTTTGGCATGTTGCCTGTATTAGAAGGAAGTAGTAGAAACAGAGACTGGCACTTTTAGTTTCTGTCGTAGTTTTACTCACTTTACTGCAATATGAATTCATGTGCATCTTTGGAAGCGGTGCAACCATGACGAGAAAACTAACAGTTAATAATATTAGTGCAGAAATGATATTTTTAATTTAGTGAATTATTTCCGTACCCGTTATCTACCTGCTCTGTTGAACACAGCCTGTAGTTCAACCAAGAAGTCCCTGATTTTTTTGACTCATGCCTGTTGGTCACACCTCTCACTGAAGGCTTCTTGGTTTCCCAGAGGAGCAGAAAATGTTCTACTTTTTGCAGAATCTAATTAGATGAAAGAGTTTATTTTTAGTGGATTTAAGCAGACATACAGAATAATATTATTTTGATAGTACAGTACAAGGCAGACGAGTAGTTTAAGGGCTGTTGGAAAGATGAAAATCCAATGATTCTTTCTGTTTTTACAGTTTCTGGCTGATACTTTTGGTCATTTTGGTGATTTTTTTGGCAAAATGCTGTTTATGACAATTATGGGATGTTGAAGCACATGAGTAATTGGTTTATATATATATATATTTTTTTTTTTTTTTTTTTGTCTAATTTGTAATTTTTTTCTTATCCAACATTGATTCATGTCTCCCCCTCCTTATTTTCAACTTTATGTAATCCCTAATAATGGATCTAATAGGAAGAATGTCTTAAAAGTATTTCTTCTCTTTTTGTGGTTATTTTTCTGAAAGGGTTATGAGATGACTAATAGGATGAGATTCCAGCTCTTTGTGCTGTAGGACAAAATGCAGTCTTCCTCCTTATGATGTGGTCCTGTGGTGTTCTGGAAAAAGCGTGACATTTATATCTGTCTTTTTCTAGTATACCACGTCTCAAAACGCCCCGCTGCGTTGATTTGATACTAATAGAGAGGACGTTGGGGATTCATATAATCTACATAAATAGATTTTGTGCTTCTGGCTGCCAGGAAATGCATTTCCAGGAAATCTACCATTTTACTGCCTTTTAAGTTGAGCTCTCGAATTACTTGATGTTTAATGAAGCTTGTTTTAATGTCAGTATCGTAATACCATATAACATTTAATTTTCCTCCACTCATTTCTGGTGTTTTTGTCAGATCTCAGAGGGGTGTTTGCTCTGATGGATCAGGGGGGTGATTTCCCTGAACAGCGGGGTGATGAGTTGGCGTTATGCTTATATGTTGACGATGTGTATTCTACAATATGTACATAATAAAAAAGTGAGTGTGCTGCTGTTTGAATAACCTTCATTCCCTCTCTCTCTCTCTCTCTTTGTTTTCTCCTAGGTAAGCACTTTCTCTGCACTCTGTTGTAGTGGTGATGGAGGAGGGACTGGCTGGGTGTGCATCCTGTTGCTGTCAGACCCGCTGAAGGTTTCATGCAGCTGAGATGTGAGGCCAGAGTGATTAAGGTGATGCATTGGGCCGACGTGTCCGTAACAGAGACGCTTCTAGGTGTGGTTCTGGCCTAGTCAGCAGTACGAACACAAAGGAGTGGATTCCTCCCATCGCTCCACCCAGGAAGCCATCAGTAGTCAGAGGGAGGCGGTGGAGAGAAAGTCTAAATGTGAAGGTGTGTTCACAGCCGGAGCCTTGTTTTGTTGGATCACTGGAGCAGAGCGCAGCCTTCCTTGCAGAGTGTGCAGGCTATCGTGACTGGCTATAGTGTTTCTCAGAGTTTGGTGGTTTAGATAGAGGCACTTTAAATTCCTTAGTGGAGTCTATGATCTGCTTCAGTGGTTCATCCAGGAATCTGTGTGTTCTCTTCTCTTCATGCAGACTGAAAGGAAAAAGCTTTAAACACAGCAGTTCTTAATGACAGGTTGTTCTGAGAATCCTTGAATTTAAAGCTGATATCGCTGCTTTACCGGATCATGCCGTGGTTTTTCCTGGAGCTCTCAACTCACTGTCATGATTTTCTTTTGATGAAACAGTTAGAGTTGGTTGGTTGTGATCTCTCCCAATATACGACTGTCTGTTAATTGGTTATTCCTCTAAACTCCTCAGCTGTGGTGTTTTTCTTCACTGTAGACTCGTGTTTCACTTCAGTGTAAAGTCCAGCTCAACCATGGCTAGATGCAGAAATGACTAAAAATGTGTTTTGTGCAGAATAACAAAGTTCCTTAATCATGAAAAAGAAAAGCCAAAATGAAAGTAGAATTCCTCACATTATTTATTTTAAACCTAACAGAGTCGACATCATGTCCACAGGTGTTCTCAGTACTGGTAAAAAATGGTGACTCTACACGCTAAAGATATCTTGTCTCTGTTGCTTTTGTTTATACACAGCCTGCAGTTCAGCTGAAAAGTTCTGGATTTTTTTGTCACATGACTGTTGGTAGCACCTCAGTCACTCTTTGCCTACCAGTTACGCTTAAAAGCTCAGAATTCTTGTTCTTCTAGAGTATCTGGTTAGATTTGTTGGTTTATTTTTGGCAAATTTTTAGATGAGAGATGCAGATTAAAGTTATTTTAATGAATTATCCTGATTTTAAGCTGAGATTTGGTAAACTTCCCCATTGGAAAGTTGAAAATCTGATGATAGATGGTGGGATTTTGTCATTTTGGTGATATTTTTAAACAAGATAAGGCCTTTCAAACTAGCATTGTAGTTCAGATGGTTAACTCAAACTCACGTGATGGAAACTATGCTGTCTTTATGACATGATTAGCACACAAGATGTTGTTGCTGTTCTCCTCCGGTGGTGTTGCATATTTTTACTACAAATAACGTCACAGATTCAGCAACTGTTTCCTTGTAAAAGTCCAATTGTGCTGTATAGATTAGAGTCACAGTGTCTTGCTGTTCCAGACAGTTTTTGAATTTCATTGATCTTTATATGTAATGAAAAACATGAGCTGATATTTTGAACTATCTGCTCAGCTGCTCTCAGCTTGTCAGGATACATTTTTCTGAAAATTTTGTATGATTATGTGCCACTTTTCAAATTAATGTACATCCAAAATGATACAGAATTCAGGAAAAACATCTTGGACTATTTAAAATTTTATTCTGTTGTTTGCACTAACAAATCAAGGTGCTGCACATTCTGTTTGATAGGTTCAGTGTGGGCATCTGTATCAACCAAACCATATATATATATATATATATATATATATATATATATATATATATATATATATATATATATATATATATATATATATATATATATATATATATATAAAAAAATATTCTAATAATTCAAATGTAACCAATCCTAATGCCAGATGCCATGACCTGGTGGCCCCGTTGGAAGCGTGACTGTCTGAACTGTGGTGAAACCTGATTTGATTTTGATTGACATCTCTGTTTTTCCTGCCTGAAGTCTGGCACCATGAAACCCTCAACATGCCACCAAACCACAAAACAAGTGCGGGTGAAGTGAAGAAGAAGAAAAAGAAAAAAAACCACTTGACTGACAAAGCCGCCATGTTCTCAGGACCAAAATAGGATTCTAAATTTGCAGTTTATTCGTTCCTGCAGCTCCCTTCCTCCTGTTATTTCTGCTGCCTGGACGGCTGAAATCAGTGGTATTTGAATCTCAGTACACCTACAAAATACAGGTCATTGTGCTTCCTTCTGACTTCCAGACGTCCACATCCAGCACTTTACTCATGTTTTGAAAGCCGACCATCAGATAAATGAAGAGCAAAAGGCTGTGATAGTTCTTCTGATTTCTTCTTGTGTTCCAAACTGGCACCAACACTAAAGGAGACAAATTATGGCAAACAGCACTGACACATTCATTATGTTTAACTCTAGTTACACAGGCTAGAATTTGATGTGTTTTGACATTCTGCACTGCCAAAATCTCTAATCTGGCCGGCTGACAGGTTACCGAGATGCAAATAAATGAGCCGCTTTGAAACTGACTCGTTCCCCGTCCCTGATTGGACCGTAATTGGGGAGTGTGTGCCGCCGCTGGCTGCGTAATGTGGTCAAGTATTCAGATAAGTCCAGCCAGGAGACTTGTATTATTGTCAACAAACCCTCTGATATTACCAAAGTGTCCATACATCCTCACTGAAAAAATACGTTTTAAAGGTTCGGTCACCTGTCGAAGTATTAGTTTAAATTTGTTAATTAACCCCCTTAACGAGCAGTTTATGTGTGTTTTTTTTTTTTTTGTTTTTTTTTTTTTTTACATTTTTACTCACTGTGAACTCATTTTTCACTGCAATATAAAGACCTGCATCCCTTTAGAAGCAGCACAAGCATGATGATAAAGCAGAGAGAACCTGAACATGTGTTTTATGTGGTATAGTGAAGGTAGAATACTATCTGGTACAAACTGGAAGCTTCTTAAATGAATCCAGAGAGACTCTGCTCAGAACTCTGCTCATTTTACTCAACATTTAATGTTGCAGTTGCAGAGGAACACACCAACAGGACTTTCAGGAAGTCCTACCTTCCAGTTATTTCATGTTCACTTCATAAATAAAAGTACATGACATATATGCACTTCCTGTTATTGCATTCACATGAACTTACCAAAGTAAAAGCATCTTTCACTGTATTAATCATATTAATGAATAAATCTTTTAACTGTATAAATGTATGAATTTTAGCATTTGACTCAAACAATTCACACCATCAATTGTATGAAAAGAAAAGTAGTAAGGAGAGTTTCATTGATAATTTATTTCATAAAATTTGAAAATAATCTGAAATCAACATGAGCAGCATAATAGAAGAAAAATTATAATTTACTAGTATTTTTTACATTTATTTTACAAGCCAATTTATATTATTGACTACAGTGTGTTATTTTTTATTTTATCACAATTTAGTTAGTGCAAATGCTATATTTTGGCAATTATTTTAAAAGATGCATGTAGAATAAAGTGATTAGAATGAAATATCATGATTTTAAACTTAAATTTGAAACAGTAAATCTCACATGATAAGTTCAAGGACTGTTGGAAAGTTGATAATTCACTCATTATCCCCAATTTTTCCACTTTCTGACTGATAAATTGTGTAATTACTGTAAAAATTAACCCAGCAGCTGGTTTGGGGGTTAATGTAAAATAACAGTTGGGTGCTTTTACTTGACTCAGACTAAACCGTGTTCATTGTCACTCAGTCCAACAACTCGTGTGTTTTCTAATCATTTTGTTTCATAACGTGGCTTTAAGCTTCGGCTGCTCTACTTCTAACATCAGATCTCTGTAGCTTCAGTCTTTTCACAGGGTTTGTTGACAAGTATAAAAAAATACAGAATTTCAAAAAAAATAAAATCTTATCCTTTAAAGCATATAAGACCAAAGGCAAAGCGTGTATATGCTCAGTGCATCAAGTATCAGCTGTCATAGAAATACTGTATGGGCAGTCACGTTTGATGTATCCACGGGGTAGAATTCAATGGAGCATAATTATCCTAAGTGCACTGCATCATTGTGCTGCAGAAAGAACATCTTTCCATTTAAAGCCTCCCACTTTGCATTTGATAGAAAACACAGCAGATCTTTTATTACAGCCACGAGCAGTGATGTGTCATTTCCAAAGTGCTGTGTATGTTTAAGGTGGGGAGGTCAACGGTGTGACGCCATTCAGACTGACGACTGGCACATGTTTTATCAGACAGCTGATTATGTCAAACAATTCCATTCTTATTCAGAGCATGTTTACCAGCACTGACGTATCAGAGGAACTGAGCAGTGGTATCTTAAAAGATGATAAACAAATTTGATTGGAAAGTGAAACAACAATAAAAAGAAGAGAGTAAAGAAACCTTCCTGACTGTTAAAGCATTAGCCTGGAGTCGGCTCAGGAAATATCAAGAAAAATGACACATCAGCCTGACTTCGCTTTAGATTCACTCCAACCTCATGTTTCATGCCTCATCCTGGCCTCAAATGTCTGGTTTGCTTTTTTCCTGACATTTTAACAGTATAATGTGGCAGCTCCACAGCTCAGGTCGGAGGATTTGTTTTCTGTTTTGTACGTTTAATGGGTGTGGAAGGAGGAGTTTCATTTTTGAACGCTTACAGTTTAAGGGCAACAAAACCAACTCATCCACTATCAGGGTTTTGATGAATTACTGAACTTTCAGTCATGATTTGTCCAGATGTTTATACTCGGGTTGTAGTTTGGTAATATTAGAGCAAAGTGGAGTCAAATAACACCGAATATTGTTAAAGTTTTTCTGCTAAATATGTAAATAAACTTTAGTGTCCTGCAGGTTTAATCAATTTTTCCAGTACAGACTTACTCTAAAGCATTTCTCCTCTGACTTAATTTAGAAAGTTGACTCCCAACATAAAATTTCCATCTTTAAATCTAAAAAAAATGGCACGCAATAGCAGGCAATTTCTGAAAGTATGAAGAAAATATGGTCTAAAGGCGAAGCGGTCTGTGCCAAGGAGCCAGAAGCCATATAACCCCCATGAAATACAATTTCATTATCATTTTATTTAGCACTTAGTAGTGAATGCAGTTAGCCTGGAAATCTCCAAGGAGAGCTTTGGTCTATCATTCAATACGACTGTTCTGCTCTGTGTCTTAATGGCAGCTGTAAATACTTTTAATGCAGCCGCAGGAAGTCGAATCTGGTCAAGAGACGCAAAATAATTAAGCTGTAATTTACTAAATAAACTGGAAAAGGCGCATTTATTGTTAAATAAGCTTAATTATTCTAAATAGTTTTAGGTTTTGGTAATTGTTTTCCCATTTCATTAATGTCTGACACAACATGGACCTAAACTGCCTCAATTACACAGATCACCGTCTAAAATCCAAACAGCTTCTGGGTGTTTTCTTGCTCTGATCACATTTTTATTCACTGTATGCACATTTTTCACTGCAATATAAAATCCTGCACCTCTATGGAAACAGCACAACCATGACTAGAAGTAGAGAGAGCTTAGAAATGTATTTTAGGCAGAATATATAAGATATGAAGCTATGAAACATTGACGTAAAAATTAAAGATGAATGTCTTTATGATTTTTCAAAAAAAAAAAAACAAAAAAAACTGGAACCAATGTGTCCAACATTTTCCCAAGTGTCTTAGTTGTCATTAATACTGAAAAACAATGGATGCCATGTGCTGTAGATATTTTACTTCTTAGACTATAAACTTGCTTCCAAACTCCAATTGGATGTGAGTTTACACAGCCTGCAGTTCAGCCAGTCTTAGTAAGTAGAATAAAGTGAATTGGATGAAATATCACAGTTCTAAGCTTGGATGTGGTCGCATTTAGTCACTGAGTTCAATTCAAAGACTGTCAGAAAGTTAAAAATCCAGCATTACTTCCAGATTTTACAGTTACAGGTTATTCATTTCTCAAAAATAGAAAAGCAAACACACCTGGAGCCAATGTGTCCAACATTTTCCAAGTGCTCTTAGTTGTCATTAATACTGAAAAACAATGGATGTTATGTGCTATAGATACTTAACTTCTCAGATTTTGAACTTGCTTCCACACTCCAATCGAATGTGGATTTACACAGCCTGCAGTTCAACCCAGTAAGGCTGAGTAGTTTGAATTCTTGTCAGTTTTCAGCTTAGATTTGGCGACTTTTGGTTACTGAGTTCAAGTCAAAGACCATCAGAAAGTTAAAAATCCAACTTTGCTTGCAGATTTTACAGTTACAAGTTCTGACAAATGTAATTGTGATGAATTTTTAGAAAACAAAAAAACTTGACAAAGGTTTTGGTGTTAAAATGTTGAAAACAAACAAAATGTCTCCTCTTTATTGCTTCTTTAAGTCACTAACCAGACGTGAGTGTGATAAGTTTAGCCTCTGTGTTGTGAATACGGTATATTGTTAAACCAGCTGTGCGTTAGTCTTGGGGTTCATTTATTAAACGCTGCAGCAGCTGATAATGCAACTTTTCTCCGGCCCCAGCAGCTCCACGTAGACGATCACATCACCAGACTTGCTGATTGTGCTGTTAGATTAGACGGTCTGAGCTCTAAAAGTGTCTGTAAATCTCCATCTCCTTCACTTCTCAATGCGTGGACTTAAACTGTCCAACATTTACTTGTTGATCCTGAAAATCTGCATCCATGAGGCTCCTTGGCAGATAATTTAAGATGTAAATGGAACCTAATCTATTTAAATCCTTGAAAAGGATGGCTCTGAGCTGTGGTTAGGGGTGGTAAATGATCTGCTCTCTGCCTCCGTCAACGTCGCAGCGAGTAAGAAACTGTCCACCGACTAACAGACAGCTGGATTCACCTCCTGGGTTTAACTGGAACCTGCTGAGAAAAAAAAAAAAACCTACTAAATTCATTAAAGCTGTGGCAAAGTAAATTCTAAAATTGATTTGTTGGTAAAATCTTTTGTTTGTTCAGCTGTCTGCTATAGAGGCCAGCTAAAACAGGCGTCCTGAGATGAGAGGAAAGCCTCCTGACAGCTCCAGAGCTGCTATCAGCAGCGTTTCTGTGGGAATTGTTGCACCGCCGCATGCTGGCTTTAGCTACAGAGGCGATGGGAAAATACAGAAATGTCAAGATATCCACTTATCTTCCACTTCACCAAATCGGAGAGAGGTTCAGAAGTTTAGTGCCAGTCTCTGACCTTTCTATACATTTCTGCAGCGAACACCAGCAACAGGATTTCTCACACTTCACACACACACCGTGGATCTAACAGCACAGAAGCTATTCTTTCACCAAGCAGAGACTCTGACGGGTTATTTTATGTCCACAACACATGATCTGGAAGCCTTGTTAGTTTAAATTGGTGAATACACTGCAAAAACTCTAAATCCTACCAAGTCTGTTTGTCTTATTTTTAGTCAAAATGTCTCATCCCACTTGATTTAAGATAAATTCACTTAACAAGAGACATTTCAGCAGATGGAGGGACTTGTTTTAAGACAATGCATCTTAAATATCTGGTTAAGTCAAACGATCTTGAAATTATCTTGTTTTAAGTTGTATTTCACAAGAAAACTCAAAATAAGTTCAATACATCTCAAATTAGGAGGTTAGATGAAAGCAAAAATCTATTTTGAGTGAAAAACTATTGTTTTTTTAGCATGTCTGGCTGATTTTAAGACACCTAAGCTTGACAATCCTGTAAAATAGAGCTTAAAATAATTTTTCCCAGCTAATTTTAAGATCTCAATATTCTAAATATCATATCTTATTTCAAGAAATCTTACCAAGACATTTTTCACTTGTTCTATTGGCAGATTTTCACTTATTTCAAGGTAAAAGTTCCTTGAAATAAGCTTTTTTCCCTTGTTTTGAGAGGGGCATTTTTTCCATTGTAATTAGCATCTTTTTCTATGTGGTTTAGTGGAATAACAACACAGTTCACTTCTAAATCACAAGTAAGGGAATGACTTTATCACATTAAGGCGAATAAATGTAAAATAAAATCTGCTTGTTTCTCCCTGAGGCTGCGTTTGCTGAAGGCACCAGAGATGAAAGCGATTATTCCCGTTAATCCCGTGACAAACATGAATATTCCAGATTTTATGGTGAGATCTTCCTTTTAGACTGACCAGCAGAGCGAGGATGGTTCCTATTATGATGAAAACATGTAAAATATGGAGTGAAATCGATACATTTCCACATCCTCGCCTACATAACTGGATCTCTCAGCACCACATTTACTCTCCCTGCTAAACTCTAGAGTCCATTCTGTGTTGTACTACAGCATCCAGGCCTCAGAGCTTCAACACAAAAGATGAAACAGAAGCCTCCAGAACATGGCGGTTCATCTGAAGGTTCTGTGAGTCGGTGCACAGCAGACTGTTTCCCCCGAAGCTGCTTACTGATGTACAGCAGACCAGAACATCATATATGGTGTCCTATCCAGGCAGGGTGGGGAGTTTTACTGATAGAGATGCTGCTTTTATCCGTTCCTGTTCATTAAAATGACATCGTTAGCATGTCGGTGAAGTCAGAACGTGTTGGTATGCAGCGATACTGGCTTTCTTTAACCCTCGTGACATCCTGCGGGTCAAAATTGACTCGTTTTAAAGTTTGAAAATGTGGAAAAAAATATATTTTCACAGTGAAACTTCTGATGTCCACATTTTCAACATATTTGGGAAATCTTTGAACATTTTTTGGTAAGAACATTCACAAAAAAATCAACCAAAATCCAGCGAATTTCGCTGGATTTTGGTTGATTTTTATGTGAATGTTCTTAAAGAAAATATTAGAAGTTTTACTGATATATATGGAATCACTTTAGATATTTTTAGGATTTTTTTGGAAGATTTTTACTCATTTTTTGAAAATATTTACAATAATCTTCTTGCCACACTTGGGAGATTTATTTATTTATTTTTTTTAAATAAAACTTTTAAGGGAAACTTTTAAGAAATTATTGGAATTTTCTTCCTGAAGCTTTTGCAAATTTTAAGAAATTTATAGAATTTTTTTGCAGAATTTTTGGATTTTTTCAGACAAAGAAACAGTATTTTTTGGCACCTGTAAATGAAGACAACAGGAGGATTAATGGACACATGGAATCCCAACACTGTAAAAGATGAAGGTCATGGGTTAGTATTACTGCTGTCCAGCTTCTTTACTAAGAATACGGTCTTATGTTGGTCTACTTAGCACCTATAGCCTCAGAATTAGGTGATGGTTGTGTCCACAGGAGAGTTTTTAGATGAGGAATCATTGGGTGCTGGATGGACATGTGATTTTGCAGTGTAAGGGATCCTACACTATAACTGAATATGTAAAATATGTAAAATACTCTGTTCATCTCGGATCGACTGAGATTGGTCACTTTGTCTCTTGCTGTTCTTCTCAATATTTCACTGTTCTGTCACTTTTAATGTCCACTGAGGTCCAGATCTCAAAGCTTTATTATCGCCTTCCAGACTGTTTCAGGTTAATCCGTGGCTGTCTTCTAACTTAGCAGCTAGCTGTTAGTATAGCCTTAGCCACAGTGAGAGAAGCTAATTTCCTGGTTTGTGTTTCAGTTTTTGCAATTTCTGCTTGAGAGATATTTCTGAGACCACAGATTGAAACAGACAGAAAGCAGAACATTTAATCTACCTATAACCGATTATTGGTCTATCCCTGTTTCAAACCGAACCAACATTTCTCTTTTATTGCAACAAACATTCAGCAAAATGTGTTTCTAAAAAACAACATTTCAGCTGAGAAATAAGCCGTGCAGGTGGTGAATCTGTCTTCAGTTTAGCTCGATAATATGTACTTTATAAAATTTTGGGAAGTTTCCTGAGGTATGTGATGATCTTATTTGCATAAAGTAGCTGAGAACTCGATTTTATGCAAAACAGAATGAGATGCTACCAGAATGCAACACGAGGTGACTCATAGACGATGAAATGGAAGAACCATCAACATGTTTGTTTTTTTACCCGATTCTCTCTAAAATACATACATTTAAAATTGTGCAGTTTCTCTTCTGTCTGTGGTCTGAATCAGTGTCCAACAGCAGCTATATCACTGGTTACACTTCAATAATAATCACCAGCTATCAACGCTAAGTAGTTCTTCTAATTATACATTCAGAAAACATAACCAAAGGCGCTTCGGATTTGTGTTGGCGTTATTCTAAACTTTAACACCAAGTTTTTCTGGGTTTCTTTTAAATATAAAGTTGTTCAGAATATCAGTTATCAGTTTCCTTGATTACTAATTATCACGATTGGCCTCTGTTTAGGATGTCTTCATCCTATATGGTCATCATGTTGAAGTTCTCCAAGTTTAACCCGTTCCACTTCCTTTGATTTGCATATTATGATTTGATTGCAATCCTTAAATTAGACAAAGACTCCAAATTCCAGAGTATTTCAGTCTTACTTTGGTTGCCAGTCTCTGCAAACGACGTGTTTCTTCCATAGACATGACAAGTAAAGTTTACATGAGTCTTTACATTCTAAACAGTCCAGACGTTGTTTTTACGATCCAGTTGTTTCCATTTCTGCAGCTTCACCCTTGACTTTTTAAACAATTCCAAATATTTCTCCATGTTCTTTGGAAACAGCCATTATGGACGTATGAATGGGTTTAAAACTTAACGTCAACCAACTCAAACTTGTATTTTAACTGATGTACTTTTTAATTCAGAAACATGAATTGTTGAGTTTATTCTGAAAAAAAAGTAATTGAAAAGCTGAAAGCTACGTCGATGTTTTCCCCTGAATGCTTCTTCCTGTCCTCACTGTGAACCTTGAATATAAAAAGAATCAAATCTTTGTCACCACTGTCCTCTTGGATGGCCTTTCAGATGCAATTTAAGCTGCTTTTTCTCATTTCATCCAATGGGCTGCTGTGTAGTGTCATTAAAACAGTGTCTTTGAAGGTTTCTGATTCTGCATAACATCAACGCATTTTCATGAACTTTACTGTGGACTCATTTTCCTGGATTTTTTTTCTTCATTTTTTTAAAGTTTTCGTTCTGTTATTTGAGTAAAATCATTACTACAGTCCTTACATTTCTTATTTCACTGTAGTTTATCTGACGATATTAAAGCTCACAGAAACTATGTAAAGTTTTTCTTTTTTTTTACCCTCTTGAGATGCGATTGCAGTCCACCAGAAAGAGACAAGTACTTTCAGAAATCTTCAGATTACAAGTGTTGTGGTGGAACTCCCATACAACACTGAGGCATGTTGGCTAAAACACCCTTTAAACCTCCAGACTCCATCAGTTTCAGACTTTTTTATGCTCCAACAATCATGAGAAGAACTACAGAGATCTGAAACATTTGAGTTGATTTCTTTGATTATTTAATTTGCAACTAGAAAACATGTACAACATTTTTCCAGATGCCTGCAGGTGTTACCAATGCTACCTGGCCTGTATACACTTTATTTATTTATTTATTTATTTATTTATTTATTTTATTTTATTTTTTACAGAATCTGTTTCATGCAAATGGCTTCTTTTGGCCATTTTTTATTTTTTTTAATGGGACATGTAGAAATGAAGTAATTGTGATAAAACTTCACAACTTTATGCTTTTGCAAATATTTCAAGGAGAGTAGGAGAGTTGAAAACCTGATTATTGTCTTTGGTTTTACAGTTTCTGGCTCTAAAAAATGCTTGATTTTGGTGATAACGTTCCTTTTAAACCTCACAAACAAAAACAATTTGAAGATTTTTTTTAACTCAACCTCATGAGATTAGATTGGTGGAAAAGATTGAAATTTTGACTTCACTTTGGATCTCTGCAGTCATTAGCTGTCATTTTGGTTACAGGTGTGATAATAATGTTGCACCAGGGTTTGTGCAGCCGTACAGATTCTCTCTTGGAAAGACCAACAAATATTCTGATTATTAGTGTTGTAGTCCCTCTACGACAGCTTTGGCTTGTACATTTCTGCTGTCAATATTTGAGCTTCTTTTTGGCCAGATTTCAGCTCCAACCAGATTCCTATGATTCCTTTGACATCGTACCATTTGCTGCTCATATGAATAGTCTGTAGCTGTGCTGAGGAACGTTCTGCTGGGTGTCGTGTTGCCACCAGCGCTCTCCTGTCATGCGTGTCAGAGGGCTACATTTTCATTTAGAACCCTGAGCACATTATCAAGTCCAAGCCAAGCCGTGGTTGCTTTTGTTGTCGTCTCTGGAGACGGATTGTGTGCAAGTGTGTTCAAGAAATTAAGAATTTCAGAGGAAATGAGAGCCTGAAGTAACACGAGGCCAAGGCCAAAGATTATCTGTCTTCTAATCAGATCCAAAGCTGCACAATGAGTTTGGGGATACTGTTTAGCATCTGGGCTCGTCCTGAGGTTACCTCTGCCTGTGTAGAGGAGAATTTATCTGAAAGTCTGAGCTGGAAATTTAGGCAGTCATAATTTATTCTTATTATTTTTTCTTAACAGTGTAGAGAAAAGGCATTTTTAAAAAAACTAATTAGCATTAGTTGGTATAAAATGGAGCTCCTCATGCCTCCGTTAAGGAGCGAGGACTGGATGTGTTGGTGCTGCGTGTTGTTGCAAAGTCCCTGGTGAGCTGAGATGCTGAGCGCAGCCGGCGGGATCTTCCAGGAGATGAAATGCCATCAGAGATCCAGTATGTAGGAGTCTTAATTAAGTCAGTCTTCTCTGATTGTGAGCTTTTAAAGCATGCCTATCTCAAGCTTGCCTGCTTAATTGGATGTGTGTGTCTTAGTGTGTTCTTTCTCCGTCCGTGGGCGAGCCTCTTTGGAAATGTGCATGTCCGTATCGCAGTCATTATATGTGTAAACAGGAGCTCAGTAGGGAACATGCTGCATAGCACCAACCATTGGCATGTTTACCCAGCCTCTCTTTTCCCTCGTTCTTCCTATCAGCATGCTGTCTGCCTCACAACTTCACTGACTTAGATGACTTGGGTGTGTAGGTGGCGGCTCACTTCACAGACTTCACACACAAACACACACTCTTTAATCTCCTCTTTACCCGATCCTTGTTAGGCAGATCAGCCCCGATGTGCTGCTCTTTTCAATCAATGAGTGCCAAAGGCAGTAAATCATGGATTAAGGTGCAGCGTGGCGCTCTATTCTGCATGCTCTCGCCTCTTCATCTCATCAGGGTGCAAATAGAAAAAGCCGAGCACCTGTGCAGCAATGATGGAGCCCCTAAACTTTAATCATCGCTGGTGACCTCGCTCATCACCGCCAGATTAAAAAACAATCGTGCCTTCGCCTCCATTGCTGCCACGGCCCCCTGCTAGCTTTATTTATTGGCTCTCATCGCGCTGCTTAAATTATTTTTATCAATCAAACAAGCCCATCAAGAAAAGTGACTGCCGTTTAGATAAAGGCCCCCCCGCTGCTCGTAGGTGATGCTTAACCAATGAGGAGGTTCGTAAAGGCAGGTGAAGCTCTATGGTGCAGCTCCTTAGGGAGCCGGCGTATGTCTGATTTTGGTATGAAGCTATCACAGATTTAAATAGGATTTCTGAATCTGTTTGTCTCGGGGGAAATTCGGTAGATTGCCTGATGGATCTAGTGTGTATAACGGCAGAGACAGCTGCCTGCTGTTTGCTTCCAACACATTAAAACAATACACAGCTCTGTTACGTAAAAAACAACAACCTTGCGTTTCTGGGCCATTCCAGACTTTGATGGAGAAGCGTATGTTTTCAGACTCAGCTGATTTCTAACTAAGAACAAATGACAGGCTGTCATTTGGAGTACAGCTGGAATTTTCCTGCATTGCACAAACATTTCAGGATTTTTTTGCAAAAAGCAGTTGGAGAAGATGAATAATAAATGTTTGGTTTTGCTGTCTCTGTGAATCAGAAAGTATTGGCTTTTTTCCTCCCTCACTGATACTCGGCAATCATAAAGGAAGGATTCCATCAGAAATGAAAGAAACTGATAAACCAACTCCTGAACAAAACTTAGCCTTAATAGACCCGGATACAAAGCAGTAAACAGCATGCTACTGTTCTCATTCCTGCTTGGTTCTCAGTACAGAAACACTGATGAGCCAAACAAATGGATATTGTTCTCCTTATTTTGTGTTTTTTCAATCCCAGCATCTTTTGAGTGAGAAAAACTACATTTTTTATTTCATGTCTGCAAAAAAAACTACATTCCTGCGCATCTACCATGTATTAAGTGTTGAGGATGATGTATTTTCTGTTTATTTGTGTCACAAATATGCTTCAAATCAACATGTTTACTGTTGTGTCTTTTCAGGCAATCAATCATACCTTTATTACCCAGGCGACCCTAAAATGCAGGAAAAGCTTTAAACTTGTCGTGTTTTCTTTGAAGTAGCCAAGCAACAAGTGAAAACGAAGCTGAAGTGTCAGATTAACGTTCCCATTCTGGGCCTGAACCTTTATCGCCTGCATAAAAGTTCTGTTTCTGATTTCTGGCATCTGATTCACGCTTTTCTTACTTCCTTAGGCAGACTTTGTAGCTCCTTCAAACTGGAATTCTTTCGTGGTACGTTGCAGTGATATCGTTGTGGACAAAAGGAATTTATTTCCAAATGCAGATGCATTTTGATTGTATAGGAATGTAATTTTTGTGACACTGGACTGGAAATTGAAGCAGTCCACTATTATAAAGAGAATCATATTGTAAGGAGACAAATGAAACATCTCCAGAGCATCTTACATCGAAGTCGAACTCCCTTTAAAGTTACGTAAAAATCCTGTAGCCCAACTTTCTCCTCACCAGTCTCTTCTTTTATATATTTGTAGTCTCAACATGAGGAACAGAGTTGTTAAAGTTTTCTGTATCATTGCCAGATAGCAGCATGGCATCACTGTAACCATGACAACAAGTGAACACTACATCAGCTGCCTGCTGATGATCACATGATTGTGATCCTACTACAAATCCACCACTGAGGACTTATCAGGGCTTATCCGTCAGAAATCCAAGGACTGAGCAGCCTTGGCGGAGTACTGCACTCTGAGTGCTTTTCTTGTTTTACACTTTCTAAAGATAACATGTTTTTTAAACCCACCAGCATGTTTAGGGATGATTTCTCCTGTAGATAACTTGCTTACAGTGCACATAAATAATGCACAAATCACAAAATGCATCTGGAGAAGGCCAGGATGCTCAGTGCTACTAGAAAGCGTCCAGTGGTCACACGGCCACAGAATAGCTGGAGGACGTTCCTGGTAAGTGACATGACCTGAGATGATGCTTGACTGGTCCATAATCCTCTAAATTCCTCCTCCCTTACGGATCTTCTTTGCAGTTTGATGTAAACCAGAGGACAGTAACTAGCGCCTTCACAGCCCTCACACTGAGTTCCAGTGATCAGTCTGTGTTGTTACATTACAGCTAGATCAACATTCAGTTTGTGCACAACTGCACCGTTTAAAATCAACTGCTTCTCCGTCCATGTTTGTTTATTTCTCGGCTCTGAGCCTCTTGGGCCGGTCGTGATGTAGAGCTGGTGGATGTGGTGGAAACCTGACAGAGGGGAGAAAGTTTGTATTTCCTGGATGTAGAGAAAACATTCAAAACGACAAAACGTCGGCTATAAAGTAAAGCAGATTAGGTACAGCGCTGAATATCACACATTTACTTCCAACAGTATAAATACACCAGAGGGAGGATTTCCCTTTAAAGATGTTGTGAGGAAGCATGAAGCATTACTCCAGCCATGTTTTAACTGAACCTCCGGAGACAGTATTCTGACCACAGCGCCGTTAGTTTGTGCTGCAGGGCCAGAGTCAGAAAAAATTGGAGTAGAAGTAGCTGCGGGCGAGAGGTTTTTGGAATTCGTGCACCGTTACACAGTTTGAGAAGGTTGTGGGAGATGAAGGAAGGCAAGACGCTTTTTAAAGCCAACAGGATTTATGGCGTGTTCTGAGCCTATAGCAGACTAGATTTAACCAATCCCCAGACAGATCCTCTCTGTACTCACAGCTGTCATGCAGAATATCTTATCACATCGGCTGAGTGTGGATGGGTGGGTTGGTCTGTCGCCTCTCAGTGTGCATGTGTGTGGTTGTGTGTGCGTGTGTGCATGAGTGTTACCATGAGGAATGTGGCTTGTGGTTAAAGGGCAGTGGAATAATCACTCTGGCACCTGCTCCGGCTCCCATGCGTTGTTAAATGTCCCGCTACTCACAAAGTCAAACACGAGATGGGCCTAATGGCTCCCCGACGCTCACCGTTATAAATGATGCCGTTAACTACAACTCTCTTAGCACTTAAGCACTGCTGTGGATCAAATATAAAACATATTCCTGCAGTTTGTGCCTCCCGTTAAAGACGTCAAGTTCAGCTCAGAGGCGCTTTCTGCAGAAAAGTCCCCGTTGACTTTTCTAAAATAGTCTTTGCTTTCTATTTTTCTATTGCCAGTGGATAACAGTCATTTTTATCAGTGTTATCGTGATAAATAGTTTGTCAGAGTAGATGTCTCAGCTTATAGAGAGGATGTTGTCATGTTGTACTAAGTTACTGCTAAGCTACCTATAGCTGAAATCATTTCTAGGACTCAGTTTATTGATTTTAAAGCTAAGCATCCAAATATGTTCCTTATTATTAAAAATGTAAACCCTCAGCAGTGTCAGAGCATTTCCTATAGAAACAGCACGACTATGGTTAGAACAAAAAACTCCAAAATGTGTTCTGTACAGTAACAAAGATTTATAATGTCATAAATCATAAAAAGACCAAAGAAGTGGAATTTCTTCGAATCAAGATCAAGTAGAGCATTTTTCCAAGTCCTCACCAGGTGTTACACATACTGGGGAGAACATGTAGCTCTAAATACTACACACTATCGATTTATTACTCCATATATTCTAAACATGTTTCCATACTCGCCTTCTGTCTGGTCTGTGTGTATACATCCTGCAGTTCAGCTAAAAAAGTTCCAGAATTTTTGTCATATGACCGCTGGTCACAGCTGAATCACTAAGAGCTTCCTGGTTGTGTCAAGAAATACAGATTTATTTTTTAAATGTTTTACAGTATCTTATGAGTGCAATTTATTTATTTAAATGATGCCATTTTATGGCTCTAAAAAATGGTGTGATTTTGTTAATTTGAAAAAAATAAAATAAAAATCAAACGTGCTGGCATAATGTGTCGCTCAGAGTTAATTGACAATTATCTGGTCTGTGTACACAGTCTGCAGTTCAGCTGAAAAAGTCCCTGCGTTTTTCTCACATGACCGTTGGTCACAGCTGAGTCACTCAGAGCTTCCTGGTTGTGTCAAGAAAGACAGAATTTTTATTTTTTACAGAATATTTTTCGAGCAAGCTGATCATTTTGGGAATTTTTTTTTTTTTAATGAGACAGTTTTCTGCCTCTGAAAAATGGTGCAATTTTGGCTATTTGAAAAAAATAAAAAACAATAAAACTCAAACCTGCTGGCATGTTGTGGGGCTAAGAGTTAATTGACAGTTATCTGGTCTGTCTACACAGCCTGCAGTTCAGCTGAAAAAGTCCCTCAGTTTTTCTCACATGACCGCTGGTCACAGCTGAATCACTCAGAGCTTCCTGGTTGTGTCAAGAAATACAGATTTTTTTTTTTAATTCTTTTTTTTCTCTTTTTTACAGTTAGAACAAATATTTTTATTTTTAAATGAAAAAATTCTCTGGCATTGAAAAATGGTGTGATTTTGGCAATTTGAAAAAAAAATCAACAACTGTCAAACCTGCTGGCATGTTGTGGGGCTCAGAGTTAATTGCCAATTATCTGGTCTGTGCACACAGCCTGCAGTTCAGCTGAAAAAGTCCTTCAATTTTTATCACATCACCGTTGTTTACAGCTGAGTCATTAAGAGCTTCCTGGTTGTGTCAGGAAATACTTTTTTCTTTTTCCAGAATCTTTTTAGAGCAAACTGATTATTATTATTATTATTTTTAATGGGACAGTTTTCTGGCTCTGAAAAATGGTGCGATTTTGGTAATTTGAAAACAGCAAGTTTCAAACTTGCTGGCATATTGTGTGACTCAGAGTTAATTTACAGTTTCTCTACTTTCCAGGACATAAAAATAAAGCCTGCAGATTGTCCTGTATCTTTGTGCTCACATTAGTTCCCCTCAGCTGCTCGATATGTTCACGTCCCCAGATTCCCTTCAGTCCTGTGTAAGTGGATGCATCGTCACACATCTCTGTTGTTAACGTATGAATACAAAAACGTGGAAAACAGCAGCGTCTTTTGTCTTTTAGTGGGCCCTATATGTGAGCTCGCCCTGAGGCAGCGCCACTCCACATAATCCAAATGAATGAGCTCAGTCGTCATTATGATTTCAGTGGATGTTGGAGAGAAGAGATTAGAGAGATCGGTTCCATAGCAGAACATAATTGATTTATAATGCATCGACTAGGAAACGGTGAGCAGCTCCTCCATGGATGAACAACAGCGTAGGGTGTGGTGGAGGGCGTTTGGAGGTTAGGTTACATGAGATTGGAAAAGCTGTGAGTGAGTCGACGTTAGTCAGTGCGTCTCCTTCCCACCAGATAAACCGTTCAGCAGATGAAAGCTCGAGCTGCCGACGGATGCACCTTATAGGCTGTTTAGGTAGATCCCATGTGGCCTGATGCCCCAGGAGGATTCAGATTCTGTTCCAATCAAGTTCCACAGCTGCTGACTTTATAGCAAATATATAAATATATACAAACTGCCATTTCTCCTGTGGTCAGAGAGCATTTACTTTTTCCTGAGAGGATGGAAAAAAATCCTGCTTTGATCAGAGGAGTTCAGTCGGTCCCTCAGTGTGGGTTTATCAGGCTGATCAAGGTGTTTTTAAAAAAATGTTTTACAGTGATTGACTCGTTAAGCCTGAGCACGATGACAAAACACAGAGATGAGGCTCCTTAAGAAGTCTGACCGTACAGAATGGTCATCATGTTGAGCAGGTTTAGTGTTCGGCTGTAGTGCAGAGACTGCTAGTAGCTGCTGAATTTCAATGATTTCTTAATATGGAAAAAATCTTAGGGGTCCTATATTATGCATCTTCAACAAATTAATCCAAGTCTAACATGTTTCCTAAATGTGTCTTTGGATCTTTTTAGCTCAAAACACTGTGAAGATGGTTCATTTCACCGTGACTCCTGCATACCTGCTGGTTTTATCCCGGTGCTAAACGGCTGTTTCAGTGCCTGTGGCTTTAAATCCAGCTGAGGTGCTGCTGTCTCTGCCTCTTTCAGGAAGAAGAGTCTCTCTGCATCCGGGGTTGACAGCACAGAGCAAAATAGCTAAACACAGAGCCGCTCCTACGTTTGTCTCTGAGCAGTCATTTTACATGTAAATATCTCAGAATTTTCATGTTTCTGGAGAGATTGTCAGACAGCGTTGTGGTTTTAAATCAGTGTTTTAGCTGCAGACTGACTGCTGGTTGACATGTAGTCTGAGTGGACGACATTCCTGTCACTGTTTCACTCTGATTTCACTGTTTGACAACAGAAACAGAAAATATGGAAATGAAAACAGCTCAAATGGGAATTCTTTTTTTACATACCGTATATGTGAGCACAAAGAGCAGGAGAGAAGTAAACAGATGTGAATACAGACTGAGTTTAGGTTGGACTAATGCACAATCAGCAACATGAAAACACCACTCAGTCCTTGTTTATCTATTTTAAATTGGTCTTAAATTGTTCCACAGAGTTCTGATGTGTGGTTTTACAATTAAAGCTGATAGTAATGTTATCCATGTTAGCCACATTGTGCGGTAATACTAAGAATTTTCTTGTTTTGGTTGCGATTGGCAGCAGTAATGAAAGTAACCCACTGGATCTTTAGCTCCTTAGATGCTGGAACTGCATGAAGACTCATGATTGGTGTGATTTGCTGGTGGCTGAAACATTTGATCTGTCGACTGTTGGTTTGTTAGCTGGTTTAATAAATTCTCATTGCCTTGTGAAGCTGGGAATCTATCTGGCTGTGAGGGACGGTGAAAGTAAACTTCTTCATATCTTCACACCTTTTCCTTTACAAGTTTGTAGCATCCACAGAACACAATACCAAATGGATTTACACGATATGGAAGAAAAACTAGCTGTGCTCGGCGTCTGCTGGGGAACATTATATAGTAATCGCTGGTCTGTGACAGAATGCAAAAAATTGGAAATGCGACCGACACATTCTCCACCCTGACACCTCCACTTTCTGGCTCCACTTCTTCTGGTAATTCCTGGGGAAATTGACCTGAGATGAGATTCCTCATGGCATAATAACTCAGTTGCATTATGCTGTGCTTGGTTTTTCTTTTTCTCTCTCTCCTGGCAGCATACAACAGCAGTGGAAATTGTTATTTTGCTCAAAGTGTATCCAGCATTTTCCCCATTAGGTAGAGCATCTCCCACACACTGGAGATGTTTTTACAGCTCAGCGCTAGCGGTGCTCACGACTCTGAAACCATCACCACCGTCCCTTCTCCTCCCAGCGCCAGCATTCAGTGTATAGCTTGATATGAAATCAAACTGCTGCTTACATTATCTGACTTTTTCTTCCAGCTTTGACTGACAGAGAGTGTGTCTCTGGTGGTGAAAGGAAAAGAGGGATTTGTGATCTGCAGTCAGTTCTCACCAGTTACCGCCAGCTCCATTTACATCCACAAACATCAGGTTTTAGATATTTACCAATAGTTGAGTGTAGAGAACAATCTCAGATCAGCTCTCTGGGTTCCTCTGAAGTCTTCCTCTCAGTGACAGCAGCAGATGTGTGGCTGATGTCTGAGTGTTCGGCTGATATCTCATCCCCCCCCAACCTGCTGCACTGCTTTTAATAGTGAAGCTCAGAGCTGTGGATGAATCTGCTTTATTAGGATTCAGCCCACTTCCTGACATGCTGTGAAGGAATAGATAAGAGCGGTGAGAACGTGGCCTGAGTTAAATAAATAAACAGATCATGCACCAAATAATTAACCTCTCAGGGTCTCTGACATGCTCTGAAAATGCTGCAGGGGTGGGGGGTTGGAGGAAATAGACGAGAGCTCTTCCCTCACAAGCTGCTGTATCCAAGGTTAACCCGGCCGGTCAAACTGTCCTTTACAAAGTTCAGCTCTCCTGGAAAATAACTCACAGCTGCCTTTAATGGATGTTTTTATTGCAGAATGTTCAAGATTTGTTGTCAGATACACTTTTTCAACATTTAAACCTCTCAACCCTGAGGATTTTTTCCTCCTGTCACATTTTTACTCACCGTGGGCTCATTTTTTCACTGCGATATCAAATCTATAACTATAAAGTCTAGAGAGACACAGCAACCATGACTGGAAGTAGAGAGAACTCATAAAAACTCTTTTCTGTGCATCAAGACACAAGTGAAATGACATAAATCATAGGGAAACACTTGGTTTTTGGTGAATATATTTGTGAGGCATGTAAAATACAACGTTTTATAAAGAAATATCCTGATTTTAAGCTTAGTTTTGGTTAAATTTTATAATGAGTTGTTCAAGGACCATCAGAAGGTTTAAAATCCAATAATACAGTTTCTCGCTATGATAAATGATGTTAATTTGGTGATTTTCTTTAAGTTAACAAACCTGGAGTTCAGAGGTTTAAATCTTGGTATTTTTTCTTGTCTACTGCTGATATTTTTAATTTATTTCCATACTAATCTCCTATCTGTTTACACTGCCTGCAGTTCAGCTGAAACATCCCTACATTGTCGTCATGTGGTTCTTGGTTGTCGTTTCTCATGGCGTCACTTTTACGCAGAGAAATGTTGAGTTTTTGGGTTTTTTACAGAAAGTAGTTTTAGGAAACAGTTTATTTTCGACCAATTTGTAATTGAGACATGAACAATAAAGTGACTTAATTAAATATCACGATTTTAAGCTTAGATTTGGTTTATTCCTTTGGCTGAACAGCATGTCAATGATGAGCAGAACATGAACCACTGACAAGCTGAACATCAGATGATTCTTCTCCTGGTTTCTGTCTATGATGAAATGTAGTACTCCCAGTTTTTATTTCTATTTTGTTTTTAAGTAACATGCCTTTCAGGTCTGCCAACAGTTTTGGAGTTCAGAAGGTTAATATATAAATTTTTTCTCATTTTGTTTTTTAGATATGACCTTTCCCAGAGTGCCTGTTGCTCTTACCAACAAACTGTTGTTTTCTGTATTTAAAAAGTCTTCAACTTGCAGGGATTTAAATCAGAATAAAGCAGCAAACCCTAACTTTAGAGCAGCTTTATCCAGGCACTTTTCACTGTTTTTTTTACAGCCAGTTAAGAAATGATTACATTCATTCACACGATACATAAAAAGAAGATAATGCTGATAATATGAGCTGTGATTGCTTTAATTCAGGTCAGCTCTTGGTCATTGTTTTCTATAGATTCCAGACGACCCATTCGAGGAACACGTGCAAAAAGAAAAGCCTCAAGATCCCAGTTTTTAATCTGTAACAGCATTTTTAAAAAAATAACTCCCAATTAGCTGAGGGAAGAGTTTTAGTGGCAAGCTGTTTCCTCATGGAGAACTAACACAATAATGAAAATCAGCAAAGTTCTAAGCCTCTTATATCTGCCTTCATTCTCAGTCCTCCTTCAGCCTTTAAATTGCCATCATTTGACAAAGTAATCAACATTGTTTTAATTAAGTTGTCTAACTTAGCTCAGATGCATTTTTCCTCCTATTACGGCTCGCCTCACATCGTTTTCCTCCCTCCTCCCTCCGCTCAGCAGCGTCTTCCAACTCGATGCTTTAATGGAAAACTTTGCCAACTGTTGGGCCTCCCCCTGATCTCCCAGCAGTCATTAGGGTTGTGACACAGAGTGGATTTTGCAAACCAGAATAGCTGTCAGCGGACATAAAAAATTCATTTCTAAAGGACAAATATGCGCTTTTCCTGTTTCCTTTATTGCTAGTAAATTAATCTGAGACGTGCAGATCTTCATGCAGACATGCAGTTATTTAATGCGTTATCTGCACACTTAAACTGGAATATTCCATGAGGGGAATGACAGAGCAAATACTCAGCTGGAATTCTGAGTGACTTCCATGCATACATTTGTTTTTCATTGAAGAACACGACCGTCGCTTGTTTCCTGAATAAATCAGGCCGGGCTCCATTTCCCTCCAGGTGCAAAGCCAACCGCTGGGGCAAACGCACTTTTTTATGCAATGTTCTTCCACCGCTGGTCTATTATTTGGGGCTTTTTATTTATTTTTTGTGTTCTGGTGCCCGGCTGGTAATGTCCAGGAGGAGAGGTGCACCTGAGCCTGTGTTTGTGCTAATTAGGTGACATGGCACCATTTTGGTGCTCATTTTGGCAAATTCCACCTCCAGCCTGCTCAGGCCTCTGCATGTCATGGCTTTACCTGGAAACAGTTCAAAATCAAACCTCTGGCTCTTGTTAAGTTGCTTATTGCTATAGATTCCTCTCATCTACCAGATAAATGCACCAAGATTCAGTTTTAATGTTGTCAGGGGAAATTCTGACCTATAATATCTCCGTATTTGATGAATGAGAGCTGATTACACACATTTAGTCGCCACACAGCAGAATGATTGGTGTGTTTCATCCACAGCTTCTAATCTGAGGTATCATCCGTGTGTCATTTTACAGGATGACAGCAGCAGCTTCTCTATTCATTATTTAAATCTCCTGACAAGGTGACGGTATTTGGTCAAGACCTGAGAGAACATCATGTTCTGTATTCCCCCAAACATGGTGTTAGAAAACCTGTTTCATGTTCTAGAGTGAAATGATGTGGCAGCTGTCCTCTGGAGCAGTCCTGGGCTTTGCCAGGTTTTTATTTCAAGCATAGTTTTAGCATTTTTCTGTCATGTCAAAAGGATTATTACTGTGAGTTTTCTACTTCCAATCATGCTGATATTTATGATTTTACTTTCTGTGCATGGAAGTCTGTTGAAGCAACCTGACAGACGGATCCATTTTGATACGCTTACTGTTTATTTTATTGTTGTTCAAGACCTCCTCCAGTGAAAACCAACCTTCTTTTAATCTTTGCGCATGCATATGGTGTGTTTGATATGATGGAAGACGCATAATGTCAGTCAATGCCATGACACATTTCCACCTTAAAACTGCAGAGTTTCATCTGTAACAAAGGAAGGGAACAAAACCTGTCAACCTGCACAGTGGAGCTTTCTGTATTTCTGTCCTTCAGAGTCGGTGTCTGGGGCTGCACAGTGGATCAGTGTGTAGCACTGTCGCCTCGCAGCTACAACATCCCCAGTTCAGAGATGCAGAAAGATCTTCCTGGGATCTTTCTGCATGGAGTCTCCATGTTCTCCTGTACATGTGTGGGTTTTCTCCAGGTTGTCCATCTTCCTCCCACAGTCCAGAAACATACTGAGGTTAATTGGTGATTCTAAATTGTCTGTAGGTGTGAATGTGAGTGTGATTGACTCTGTGTAGCCTTGTGATAGACTGTTACCTGTCCAGGTGTCCCCTGTCTTCACCCTCAGTCAGCTGAGACAGACTCCAGCCCCTCATGACCCAAATGACGATTGAGATGTGGATGGATGGATGGATGGATGGATGGATGGATGGATGGATGGATGGATGGATGGATGGATGGATGGATGGATGGATGGATGGATGGATGGATGTCTGGTTCTAGCATGTACGGCTGAATTACTCAAGTAAGACTCACCATTCTGCTGAAAAGAATTGTTTTTTAATATTTGTCCAGGGTTGCAGGTGAGCTGGTGTTCTTGAGCTGCAGCAAGTGGAAATGTATGGATAGAGAGATGGAGTCACTTTATAGGTCTGCACATTCAAAAAGAAGCAGTTCCACCTTTTAAAGGCAGGGATAGATTATTTTCACAGGTAAAACTTCTAAATATGTGACTTTGATCCATAGAAATGCATTTTAGGGGAGTCACCAGTAACCAGAGAGCTACTTTTGCAAATAATGACTGATTGATTCTTGTTTATTGGATTCTTAAGACCTAAATAAACCTTTAAAAATGTGCAGAGTCACTGAAAATGCTGAGTCACCAGCGTACTTCCTTTCTGTTCATTCAGCCACTAACAGCATATTTGGGGCAAATGGACATTAATATTTGAACTCCTTTTCAGGAAAATAGAGACTTCATGTAGTTTCTCCCAGTTTATTTCTCCTAAAGTCCAGCCTCTGTGACTCAGATTTTGGCTCAGGGTTCTCTTGAGTCTACGAATGCTCAGGGCTGTCGCTGCCAAATAGTCTGGAGCTGCTTCTTCTCTGCCCCATTTACAGCCAGTAGTAACCAGTTATCTGGATATGGAGGTCTGCAATGCCTTCCATGGCTCTTTGCATTTAATATTAAAATGATTTTCTGTTATCTTGATGTTTTTTTTTTCTTGCATTATGGTCTGACCTCAATTTGCAAACGAGTTATCCAGAGCTGGCTGACTGGTCAACAAACAGGCGTGTTACAGATCAGTGGAAGCAACTCAGCAGTGCAGGCTTCATTTATTTCCATCACCAACAGAATGCTACTAATGCTGCTTTTTAATTAGCTTCAGTTAAGGTGTCCTGTCAACTTCCTGAATGCATTCTTTCATGCAAAATGTGGTAGAGACTGTGTTCACATCATCACAATGTGAAACTGGTTTAATTTCCAAATGCATTTTGGGTAATCCATTGCCATTCAGTAGACAGTACATACAAGCATTTATACCTTATATTAATATTTTTTTTCCCCCTTAACCAGGTATTATCCTAATGGACTGTACTTTAATGCCAAATCAATCAATTAAACTTCATTCATACAGCTCTTTTCAAATAGACTAAATGCAGTTTAAAGTAGAGCAGGATGATGCAGCTGAAGAGTCTGTATAATAATATATTTAATTTCACTCTGTCTAATTGATAGTTCTAGCTATTTAAAAAAATAAAAAACAAGCTAATTTTATCTATTAAGTTACAGAAGTAATTTCACAAAATAAATGCATTATATTTAAACTGAAAAATGAAGTGAAATAGAATTAAATGGTTAACAATGAAGATTTAAAAATAACATTGTTATAAAATGGTGCATAAAAGCCAGAATGAATAGATGGTAAATCTAGAATCTGGTTGGTTGGTTGCTTTTCTGGTTGATTGGTTAGCTGGCTGGCTGGCTGGCTGGTTGGTTGGTTGGTTCTTTGACTGATTGGTTGATTAGTTGGTTGGTTCTTTGATTGGTTGGTTGGTTCTTTGATTGATTGGTTGATTAGTTGGTTGGTTCTTTGATTGGTTGGTTGGTTCTTTGATTGATTGGTTGGTTGTTTTTTGATGGGTTGATTAGTTAGTTGGTTGATTGATGGAATTTTTTGGACCAAGTGTCTGTGGTCGACAGTATTTGGTACACTATAGAGGCTTGGTGTCATATTTTTTTTAAAGAACGCATTTCAGTTTTCTTTTTATTCACACTTTTCTGTCAATAATATTGAAAAAGCAAATCGTCATCACTGAACTGAATTGTATAACATACTCGGAACCCTTTAAAGGGATCTTAACGTCTTCACACTGCTTCCTTTCCACACAGTCGACAATAAAGTTTCTGACAAACAAATTAACCAACTAACTGGTACCCTTGACCCCATCCTTTATGTTTACAGCGCGGTGATTCCATGCTCCAAATGAAAAACATCTTTAATGACACTGCTTTCCAAAGTCTGAATAGACCTCCCACACATAATTAGCCTACTGCCCTTGCATTTGGAGCAAGTTTTTGTACATCTATTCAGAAAAAAAAGAAGCTTAAGAAGACAGGAGTAAAATTAAAACTCTAAAAGCTGTGATGTGTTGCTTTAGGGGTAAGTAATGGAGGGGAATAACGAATCAATTTTACTGGATAATAATGTAAAAGATAACATTGACTCACTGACTTTCAGATCCCTGCTTTGGATTTCTGTTAATTCTGAGAGTCGGGGAATTAAAATGTCTCTGCCCACACATCCAGCATCATCACAGAACACGCTTGATTTTGTTCAGAGGAAGCGGGTCGGAGTCGAATCCCTGACCTAGATTCAGCGCTCAGCTCCCATCGCTCTCTTCAGTCCATCGACGCTCTGCGCATGTTTGCACGTTCAATTATTAATAAATTCAATCGGTTAATACGAGCTGCTGTAATAAAAGGCCACCTTGGCACAAAGCAGCTGCTTGCAAACACATTAATAGGAAGCATTCCTCCTGAAGAATATAGAGCTTTACTCACTAATAAGTGCATTTATTCATTTAGCACCTTTTCCCTTTCTGGACCATTAATGAGGCTTTTATTAATTATAGTAGATTTATCAGCTGTTATTTTAAACCGTGCAGCGTTCTCTATTGGAGAACAACAATCGGCTAACAGAAGGTTCAGAAATACTAAGTGGATTTCTAAATAATTAAATTAACCCCACTCCAAACTACATGTGATTGACAGAGACCTGACAGTGGTTGGTACGTGGTTTTATATTTGCAAGGCGTGCCGTTTTCATCGCCACCAACTATCAATGTTCAAATGATTTCACATCAGTCTGGAAATGAGTTGCTGAAAATCAGTAACCTCATCACCAGCACCCAGCTCTGTGTTGTCAGACTGAATATCCTGTTGTTGCAGCAGCTTTCTTCATCAATAGGCTATTTATTCAGGTTACGTTGATGCACCAGAAAGGATGAAGCAGAAACATAACATCTTTATGCAGTTTTGGGGTGTTTTTTGTGCTCGTGTCACATCTTTTTTTCTCACTGTGAGGTCATTTTTCTCTGTAGTATGAAGAACTGCACCTCTATAGAAACAGAAAAGTCATGGATAGAAGTAGAGAGAATTCAAAAATGTCTTTTGTTCATTAGAGCTCAGTTAGAATACCATAACTGATTAAAAAAATGGGAAAGTGAAAGTTGGATTTCTGTCATTGCTATTTCTACAAAAAAATTGAAAAAGCCTGGAATTTTGAATCATTTTGTGTTGCCATACTTTAAAAAAAATGGCTCAACATACTGTTACAATTTTACTATATACATTTTTAATTTGTTTTCATTCTTGTCCCCAATCTGCTCTGTGTAACATCACATAGCCTGCAGTTCAACCAAATAGTTGCTGAGTTTTATTTTCCTGTGACTGTTTGTCTCAGCAGAGTCAGTCCTGGCTTCACAGTTGTGGCAATAACCACAACATTTTTAGTTTTTTACTGAATCTGGCTTAATTAAACGTTTTTTTTTGGCAGATTTTTAAATGAGACATGTAGAATAAAATATTTGTAATGAAATATCTGGATTTTTACTTTAGGTTTGGTGATGTTTCAGAGATGAGTTGTTCAAGGACCATTGGAAAGTTCAAAATTCAACAGTACTTTGTGTTTTCACAGTTTCTTGCTCTGATAAATGGTGTCATTTGGTGGGGTTTTTGTTGTTTCTTTTTTTCTTTAAGATGCTAAACCAGGACTTCTGAGGGTTAAGTCCTGGTATCTTTCCTTTACGGTCGGCTCCATTTCCACTGAGTTTCTCTTAAACACTTTGATTAGCAGAGACAACATTAGCTCTCTCTTGGGACCGTGAACCTCTAGAACAGGGCATGTTGCTTCTAGTGTTTCTTTTGGATCATTGATGGATCAAAGCAAAGTGCACAATCGCTTAAGAAGGCCACGTGTCTGCTTTTTCATTACATGAAGCTGTGTTCGTGTTGCTTTTTTGATCAATATAATGATAAAAGAAAGAAGCAACCAGCCATTCAGGGGTATTTAATAATCTATGACCTCCAGAGGTAACCGGGAGAAACTGCAACATCATCATCAGACCTTATCTTGAGTTTCCAGCCCAGATCGCTATCAGGAACTTATCAACCACATGCAGATCCGTTATGGCCATGTGTGCTGTGGGCCAGTAAAGACCTTCCTCTATTCCCCTTCGAGCTGAAGCTTTGGTTGGACGGAGCCAAGTGCACACTGTGCCGAGTGATATGCTAATCACTGCCTTTGTTGGATGGCCGTCAGAATGAGTCCAGATCAAACAGAGGCACCAGAAGCAGCCCTGAAGCTCCAGGCTTCAGTTTTAGACCCAAATTTAAGGCGGTATTAACCTGCATTTTACATGTGGGGTCTTACCTGGATGAGCACATGTTTTCTGCAAAGTGTAATTGTCAACTGAACCGAAATGTATTCAGGTTTATGAAAACGAGATGGTCGGAATTCACATCACCTCTCCCTGCTACCCATTAGAAGCAGCTAAAAGTGATTGTGTAGAGGCAAATCTTCAAAAGATGCCGTGACCGGCGGTGAGGGGCATACAATCCAGAAGTATGGATTGTTATTAGAAAAGTAAAAGCAGCTGACAGACATCTTTATCCAACCCTCACGCTGCAGGTTGCAGCAGTCAGGCCAGAGTTCCTTATGTTGCTGCATCATACCTTTGACACACCTGGTGAAGGTGGCAGATCTTTTCTCTTGCTGTGTATTCCATGAATTATGTCTTTGTGTTTGTTACATAGCTGAAAGTACAGAGAAGATTTGATAAATTTTCACAGAAAAAAAAAAAAAAAAAAAAAATATATATATATATATATATATATATATACATATATTTTTTTTTTTTTTTTTTAACATAATATAATGCTGATTATTAAATGTCATTGAATTTTTGTCACGTAGCTGTTGGTCACAACCGACTAACCCTTGGCTTTTGAGTAATGCAGAGGAGTGCAGAAATTTGTATTTACATATTTTTTTATTTTATTTATTTTTTTTACAGAATATGGTTAATTGAAATGATCTTTTTTGGCAATTTACTAATTGAGAAATTCAAAATAAGGTGATTTACTTAATTTTTCCAATGAAGCCAAAAGTCACACATGATTATTTCAAGGACTGTTGAAAACTTAAAAATCTGGTGATTCTTTCTGTTTTCATAATTTCTGGCTCTGATAAATAGGTCAGGTTTGACTAGTTGGTTGGGGATCCAGATGTTTGTGCTCTGGATGGATGTTCTGAGCTGTTTTCATCCTGCAGATTGAAGGTGGGATCAATAGAGACAACATATAGCACTCTTAACTGCTGGTCTATGATGGACTGGCTTTGGTCAGAACAAGCTTCTCCTCCATTTTCTTGGGTTTCCACCCATATGATTGATCGCTTTAAAAGAAGATCCCACTGCCTTTTTTGAAAAGTTCAGGGAATTTCAAAAAAGCACTCGAAGCAGCAAAAATGGCAAAGTGCTCTTAGAAAAGGACATTTTTTTCTATGTTTTTTTGTCATGGTTACTGCCTGTGGCCACATATTCACTCTCCTCATTAGAAACTACTGGAAAAGAAGCTGGTGTTCAGATAGTAAAACCCTATATGGACACTCAGCCTGATGGGAGATAATCTACACATCTGTAGTGCCTCCAACCTTTGCTCGGTTGTGTACGGGTGGACTTTTGAAGCGGCGTATCTCAGCGACACGAGGCTTCCATTCACAGCTCAACTGCTGATCTGTCAAAATTGCTTCTTGTAGCCGGGGCCCCTCATGACTCCCCGCTGTCAGACCGAATCCTGTACCTTCACCTTTACAAAGTGCAAATGGGAATGTACTGTAAGAGCTCAAGACTCAACAGCTTTGTTACCAAGGATACTTAAGTTGGAAGTCTGCTTCTAGCTGTCCACGGAGCCTTGCTTCACAATCCTGCCATTGACAGATGTATAGTGGAATAGATGGAGGCGACCAACAGTGTCCCCTGAATGCTCGTGTCCAATTGAAAATGGCTTTCATGTTGAGTGTAGCAGCAGCAATGGACCAAAGGCAATGGAAGGGGTGCCTTTACGATTCTCCGTATTTTCCTGCTCCATGTACTAAAAGCATGTAGTCATAGAGCAGTAGGGCTCCTACATCTCCATTTAATGACACATACTGGTACTGTTCAGCTTCTAAAGCATATATAGATTATGCTTGACAGGTAATAAAGGAATGTTATCTAAATATCACGTCTTAATTATCGTGTTCATTGGAGTTATCAAGTGGTTATCTTTTAATCTTCTAATTATCTCATCAAGGTCCCCACTTGTAGCTTTTAAAGCCCGTTATCCTGAGATAAGAGTTTAATTATAGAGTTATCTGGAAGCATCAGGGGTTGTGTTGGTATGAACATGGCACAAATGTTTTCTTATCTAAATACATCTAAACTTCATGGTCTGTCCACCGTGGAGGGGAAGGAAGGAACCCGAACATAGCATCACCACGGCCACTACTTTATCGACAGATAAAATACTGGTTTGACCGTGAAATATGTTTGATAACTCAAAATTATGAAGTCATTTCAATCATTGTCAGCTCATCAGTGTCTCAGTACAATTTTTCTAGAGTTTCTAGCGTTTTTTGGGTTTTTTTTTTTTTTTTTTGGGCTGATTTGGGCTTTTTTGCATTTGGAAGGGGCACCACGCAAGTCCTATTGGGCATAAATTCACAATTTGTTTGTGAGAGTAATAAAAACCAAGAAATATTGAGACATAAATTGTGTTTTAACAATCAAAGAGACAATATGCAAATGTGCAATGGCTAACATGTCATTGGTTTTTATTCAATTATAATGTGTTTTACTATTCTCCTGACATTTTTTGTTAATCTATGTTTTTATTTAACTTGAATAATGAGTTTTTGTCACATTGCTTTTTTGTGTTTTTTTGCGTTTGTAACATTTTTTCTCACTGAGGGCTCCATTTTCACTGCAATACAAAATCCTGCACCTCAGTGGAAACATCCATGGCTAGAAATGTGTTTTGTGCAGTGCAGCAAAGTGGAGAATGACATAAATCTTAAAAAAAGAACATAATGAAAGTTGAATTTCTTTAATTTTTTTATATAAAAACTAACGAAAGTTCAACAAGTACAACATTTTTTCAAGTACCCACAGGTATTATATGGAGTGAACGAAAATAGTGACTCTTCAAACTATACTTCTTTTATTTTTGGTTTGTTTATTTTTTAATTTTGCTTGCATAAAGCCAAGAAGTCTGTTAATTTTTGTCACATGACAGCTGGTCAAAGCTGAGTAACTAATGACTTCATGGTTCTGAGGATGAGACCATAATTTTTGTTGCTGCAAATCGTTTATTTTTTGGTGAATTTTCTAAATGGGAGATGTATAATAAAATGATTCTGGTGAAATATCATGATTATAAGCTTAGATTTGGTAAAATGGAACTGAATGTCATAGAGGAGCAAATGAACTCTTAGAAAGTTCAGAATTTGACAATGAATCCTTTTTGTTAGGGTTTGTGGCTCTGATAAATGCTGTAATTTTGTAGATTTTTTTTCTTTTTTTCTTAACATTCTTTTCAAACCCAGCTTTTGGGGTTCAGATGATTCATTTTCTACATCCTTCTAAATGCCTGATGCATATTATTGTAGCTGTGCTTCAGATTTGAAACCTTTTCCACAGTTGATACAACCACGTATGGTTAAATAATCATGAGTTGTTTTATAGTCGGCATTAGCTATCTCTATTTAAGTTCAGGGACAGCTGGCTTGGTTTTTTTCCCACAATAACGGAACATTCTCTGTTTAGCCACAGACACCACTAGTCCTGTTATCACTCTCCAAGTCTGGAAAACTTCCTCCAGACAGAACCAACAGGAGATCTGATTATGTCTGCTTAACGCCATTAACAGCCACAATGAAGGTGCCGATCTATCTTCAAATCCAGACAGACACTCCTGTAGACTACCAGCTGGCCTTCTCCTCTCACTGTAACACCTCTATATGTGATGCAGCGTCTGGAAAACTCATTCATTTTCTCCTTTACATGCCAAAAAAGGCGTTTTGAAAGAGATGAACTGTTTTTATTTTTCTTCTCTATCTAACCTTCTCATTGCCTGGCCTTGGTTTCCTATCAGCTGACTGACTAAGGGTGTCTTGTACCTTTAATTCTGACAAGGTTCAGCATCATTTCATGTGATGGAGCCGCCGGGCCCCTCCTCTGCCTGCATTCATTAAGACTCCCAGAAGAAAAGGCAGATTAAGGTGGCCTTAACCGGAGCACACATTATGTCCAGCACTAACCTTTTCAGCTCAAACAAACAAATCATTGAGTGGAAGTGCTAACAGGGGATGTTTGTGTGTTATTTGGTAAGTACAGTAAAAAAAAAGAAAATAAAAGAATGATGGTGGTTGGTGGGAAGAGACAACAGGGAAACAGTTGACTAAAGACAAACACTTAGAGCTCATTTTGTTACCCAGAAGTGGAAAATCACAGAAATAGTTGTCATTTCCATGTGTAGGTAGAAAGGTAGAGGCAATGTTTGGGCATATAGGGCAGTTTTTCTCCTATTTTTGCTCCGTTGTCTATGGAAGAAGTTAATCAGTTGTTTCTAAATGCTCATGGCAGGAACAAGATGACAGGAGCTGCATTCGTTTGCAGATGCAGAGAGAGAGAGGGAGACTTCTCTGATTCTATCCAATTTGGTTTGTCTGCAGACAAACCATCAAAAAGCACCCACTTGCAGTTTCTTTCTTCTCATTCTCAGAAGGAAAAACAAAAAGAAAATAAAAGACAAACTTTGTAGCAGTAACAGTGCTTCAGAAGTTTGCAGAGATGTTGTCTTGTGGAGTTGTGATGCCGCATGTCAGTCAGTTTAAAGTCTGTTTGGGCTTCATCTTCAAATGAAAAAAAGCTCTTTGGAGTGAGGAATGGAGTAGGGAATCCATGAAATCGTTGCATTGGTCCTACAACAAATCTATTCTGTTTGTGAAATCAAATCCATTCTTATGAGCTGTTTTGCACTCAGTAAAAAAAACACAGACATTGATCACTCTAGAGTATGAAAATACTATTGTGCTAATGATGAGTAGTGGGGCTAAAGTTTGCCCTGTGGTAGACTTGAATGGAAAACTCCTGAGCTTTCAAAGCGAGAAGGGGTTCATTGCCTTGGGAGAGTGATGTGTAGATTTAATTTTATAGCATTCTTCCAAAATTCATCAAATAGGGACGATGGGTTCAGGCTGAGGTCATCTCAACAAGGCCCCAAGATCCTGTAGAACAACCAAGATATCTTGCTTTGAGCCAAAGTGTTGGACAAATGAACAAAGTTTAAATTATCCAAAAAGTTTGATATTGCCAGCAAATAAATATTACCAACTTTTCCCCAACCTTACCCAAGTAATTTTGGTAACATCTAAGGCTTATTAGTTTGCACGATTGATGACATTGATGCTGAAAATGCACCAACATCAACTAAACCAGAGCTTTTTTTAAATAGTTTTTTTTTTTTGTCTTTTTTTCTTCTCCCCTGCTCTCTGTGCTCACATATGTTTTATTATAATACAGCTGAACTCCCACCAAAGCTGTTCTCTTTTGCATATATTTTTTCTGGCAGTGGCTGAAACAGCTCAGTTAGGCTACATGTTAACCAGCAGGTACTTCCAAGCAACATTATCTGACAAACTCGTCATCTACCCGAGTTAAAGATGCAATGCTGTGAATTTGGCTGTATTTTTATAGAATTTGAATCTACTACCAAAGTCAAAGAATTATTACACACTAAAGAGCATTGTGGTTGCTCTGGCTGCTCCACAGTAGTAATATATCCACTATATCCATGGTGCACTTTTTTTAATACACGCACCGCATTTTCACATTGTTGAAAAGTTTGATAGAAACTTGGATTTCTGCACCACTTATTTATACAATCTGTTCATTTTTATAATGTTTGTGTTTCCAGTTTAATGTTAACTAAAATAAAGTAAAATAATGTTATGATCATCAATGGAATAATCACTTGAGAATTAGTCCTCAGCAGCAGCTCAATAAACCAGAACTTAATTCAGTTCACTTCAGTTTTATTGATGTAGTTCTTGTTTGCAGCACAAGTCATCTAAGGGCACCTCACAGTCAGATTTATTCCATACAATATCACAATATAGAGAGAAATCCAATGACTCTCTCACCAAACGCTTGGCAACACAATCAAAGCAACAGCAGATCAAAACCTGCTTAAATGCATAATTTTTAAACGGTCCAATAGATTTGGAAAGCGCTGACAAAAGACGCCATTCTGAGGATTGGGGGTGATAAAAGACGGTGCCCTCTTGGATCATTTTGGAAGGAAATGAAGAGCTGTGTAGTTGTTCAGGAACTGGAACTTGTTGGAATATACAGATGGACCATCATAGCTTTAGGCCATCTCACTAGTGGGTTGAAAAAGTGTTCTAATCTCAGTAACTCACAGTACAGTTGAATACTTGTTTGGGATGTTAAAAAAAAATCAACTCTGGCACTTTTTCTGCACATATGAAGACCCTCCCTCCTCATGGGAGCGTCCCACGGCTTCAGATCTTCTTGTTGTGAACCTAATGCTGTTAGCTTTAGTTGGAAGCCACACTTTATGCTTTAATGCTGCCTGTCTGGAGAATTACTGCGCATTCGTTCATGTGAAGGTCTATTTGTATATTCCCTTTAATGGCCCCCTTGCTTTACCACTATGCTCGGTGCCGCCGTCTTTAGGCTCCACATTTCTGCTGATAGTCGCTCACCTTCACCAGCCATCCCCAGTTTTACAAGATGGATTCAGATTGCACGTTATAGGGTGGGCCCCTTTCCAATTACGGTTTCTATTTACAGTATAATTACAGTAATATTTCCCCACTATAATGCAATAAACTAGAAGATAAGCCTGCGGATATCAAGCTATAAAGGGGATCACTAGTTCACCATTTGAAAAACCTAATTGTGTTGTGAGCAGTGGAGGCTTTTTAAACAGCGTTTAAAAGCTAATCAAATCAAGGATTTGCCCAAAAAGGCATCTGGCGAGACAGCTTTTTATAGAGGCCTTTTCACAGCTTGTCTCTAATCTGAAAATGAAATTTTACTTTCAGCAGTCTGTTATCTTCTCTCACTGTTGTGCATCAATGGTCTTGTCTTTGCTCCAAATGAAATTGTTTTCTCATGCCTGTAATATCAGTAATCCTGTGCATTAAATTGGTAGTGAAAACAAAAAGCAGGACAAAGAGGATGACTTAGTTTAAAGAACATCCTGGCAGAGACAGCAGTGACGGGAAACTGTAAAGCTGCTACCAGTTCTCTACTGCATGGGTAGTAAAGAAAGCAATGGGCCAGGTGAAAAAGATACATTTAAATGCATGGTCTTAGAAAGAAAAAGTCTGAGTTTCAAACTTACAAAATAAAAAAAAAAAAATACTGAACAGAGTGAGACAGCAGTTCTGGACTTGTCATTGGCGTATTGTCTGGTATAGAAGATTGAAAGTGGTATTGGTTAAATAATCAGTTTTTTTCTCTTTAACATTTTATTAGTTGATTTTGGTGTTTAAGTTACTCAAACAACCAAAAAGATCAGCCTCCATTTCATTGAGTATCAAGTGTCTCAATTTTTCATGATTGTCATCAGTCTGTCTATGAGAAAGAGCTGTTTTTGCTCTCAAAACATAATTTTATAATATGCTGGCTCAGGATCAAGAACATTGCAGTTCCTCAAATGCCCACTTGAGGCTGGCTCCAAAAATGAATCAATCCCTATAGACCCCAGTGTTAAAACTACCAACTTTACAGGAGAAATAAACATATTTATAACCTGGTACAAATAACTGTTTTGGTCTCCCATAGCTAATTACTCTGGTCCTGACAACTTAACGGTGGGGAATTTTCATATAACTTACTCATTTAAATTCTGTAAAGGCGTAAAGTTGTGTATTATTAAAGGTGTGGCAGCGTTGGGTGCTGGTTGGTACTATGACAGGACAGTTATCGGACAGAGATGATTGCTTCAGCTAATTTTGTGATTAGCTAGGTTGTAGCGGGAGTCACCCACGGCCAAAATACTGACAGCTGGAGGCAGAACACTGAGGTCATGAAGAGTTCATGTGTCTTTAAAAACAGTCTGTGGTGTTACATCTACACCTCATGATACCAGCTCAAAATCTGACTTCGTGTATGGTTTCATTCACTGTGTTCAATGGAAATTTATACAGTAGTTTTTGTTTTTTAATCCATTCTACAATTTGCTGAATAGAGTTTGCCCTTCTGAGATGCTCAGCTTACCTACTGAAGCTGCATTTACTGAAGGGTATCTGCCTTTCCCACTGGGTTTACTTTGCTTGTATTAACTCATATCTTAGAGTCCACTGTGTACCTGCCACTGAATAGTGCATAAATTGAATCCTTATTCATCCAGCCTGCTGCTTGCATAATAACCAGCCTTCTCTGTATATCTTTATGCGTTATACTCTACTGTAGATGTGCAGTTTTAACACCTTTTGATCTGCATTGTACTTACAGTAAGGAGGATTTTTTTCAGTTGATCTTTTTCCTCTTGTCCTTTTCCTCAAAGCTGTAGCTTTCAGTTCATATTTCCAGCTGTGAACTGACAGTCCAGTAGAGCAAACAGGCTGACAGGGGAAATTAGTGATTGCTCCCCTTAGTTAAAATATGTGTT
Source organism: Amphiprion ocellaris (assembly GCF_022539595.1). NCBI lineage: Eukaryota > Metazoa > Chordata > Actinopteri > Pomacentridae > Amphiprion > Amphiprion ocellaris. The sequence continues at coordinate 1,774,496 of NC_072779.1, forward strand.
AGCATATGCGCTTGTTTACTCATCTTTATTTATGAAAAATGTTGCCCCGGCATAACTGATTAGGCCTCTGATCAACTAATCATCCTAACTAAGACAACTCTGATCATAATTGTCTCATAGGTGTTCCAAAGAGGTAATTGGTTCCAGCTAGATTTCTCCTTATGAGGCCAAAGCAAATCTTTTATTAAAGCTGCCGAATGCAGGTTTTAGGGAGGGATGAAATCACACATCTCATAAATTCAAACCAGCACAAGGAATGGCTCGTCTTTTATTCCTCCTCAGTCAGATTCCGACATGCAAAATGTATTACCCAGCTTATTTTTTGCACTTTAAAATGAACAATCTGAAAAAAGTAACTCCCCATAGCAGTGAATATTATATATACAGTCCACTCAAAGCTGTCCACCACTCCTTACTCACGGTCTGCAAATCCTTCAGTGGATTCTTTCTCTGCACCTTTTTTGTAGTGATTTAAAAGATCTGATGTCAGAAAGAAACCTGCACAAGACTCTTCTCTGCTAGTCTTTCTCTTGTCAGTGTAGAACCTGACAGACTCCAGTTACTACTGCTGCTTTTACTAGTTTCCAGCTTCAGTACAGGGCTTCAGCTCTGTAGATATTTAATTTTTAATAGTACTTTTCTCAGCTGTCTAATGCTACTATCTTATAGAGCTACTATTGTGTTGCAGAGGCACAACTACAACAGAAAATCTACCACCTAATTCAGACGGTATTAGCCCAGTAAATGGCCCTCATATGTGGACCTTATATACCTTCTAGTGGACCAGGAAGTGCATTACCGTCCATTACTATCACCGATATACAGAAAGTAACCCAGAGAATGAAGGCAGCCTCCAGCAGGAAAATGAAGAAGTGCATGTAAATTCTCTGGTGGACAAAATGGAGCTTTGTAATGTGGTAGCTGTAGCAACAGCGTGAATTTTAACCCAAACCAGGGTCCTCTTCTCAACCGAACCAAGCGCCTACACTCTGACCAAACACTGACAAAAAGCACAAGTGAACACCAAGTAGTGGTCAAAGTCAAAATGAAACCTAAAGTTAAAAAAATATATATTATAATAATGATTTAACACAGAACTTAAACTCAGTTCTCCTGGCTGAACGTCTACTGACTTACTCCACCACCGGTCCCTCTAACCTCCAGATGCAGACTTTCCGTTCCTCTCTGCAAGTGCAAAAACATCCCCTAACAACTGCTGAATGAAGTGAAAATGAAGCTGCATTAAATAAGGTTCTAATGGAGCTCTTTTGAATAAGATGATTATGTCCTACTGAGCCTACCAGAAGGTGGAGAAGGTCACTCCTGGTCCAGACAGATGCTAAAACATCCAGAACATGTGCCTCTATAGACAGTCAAACAGCAGTAGAGCCACAAATCATGACCAAAATATAAAATAATGCAGTTTTATCCACTACAGAGATGCTATATTGTGACTATTGTGGTTCAGTTTGAAAGAAAAGTTGACACCTTTTGTGTTTAATTAGATATTGTGAACGGATAAACAGGTACAGGGAAAATAATTACAAAATCCTCCATGATGTTATTCTGTGTCTTTTAAGCTTTTGCTTTAAAAATGTTCAAGGATCTCTTAAAAATACATTTAATGATATGTTTATATCCTGGACCGTCAGAATTCCCAGGAGACGGACTGGGTAAACAGGATTATTGGGAGCAGATGTGACATTTAGTGGCGTGACAATAACGTTCCTTTTGGTTGAGCACAGACTCGACACTGTTTTGGACCATATATTATCACCAGCTTCTTAATCCTGCATCTGTTGCATTAATCCAGTTTTAGAGAGGCTTTATCCCAGTGTCATGAGAATGAAAGTTACTATCTGTCTGTTTGCATCTTGGCATGTTAGCACTTCGTCCCTGCTGTCATGGAGGTGCATGGAAGCAGTGATGCTACAACACAGGCCAGCAAAGTCAAAATGTTCAACACAATAGAGATTTATGTGGACATGGACAACTCTACAGACCGTCCATGTCCAAAGATTTGAAGAGTTTTCACCTAAATGTCTTCACTGACCAGCTGTCTCTGAAGTTATTTTTATTGAAGTAAAAACCAGTGCAAAGGGAAGTGAGCACAGAATAATAAGAGATTTTCACATGCACATGATGTACAGCTGTTTCAGCAACAAGAACACAAGTCAAGGCTGGGGATTGCAAAGCTCTGATTGCCCTCATTTACATAGCCTTCCACCCCAAGCGGACATTTCATTCAAGGCTGCGTTTTCTGATCTGTAATTTCGAGGTTGGACTGTCTGGAGAGACATGTCCCATAAAAGTCAATTAAACACCGCTGCACAGCGCTTCAGCGAGTGATTAAATCTCATATGACGCGAGGAGTGCTAATCAACAATCAACAACGGAGCTGCTGTTCTCTCTGCTAGCTCTGGGACCACAGCTATTCTTTGATGTTGAATGGATTCGTGGCCGCTGCCTCTCTGCTGGTTGATTCTGCTGCTTCATGGATGTCAGGAACCAGCTGGCCTCTTCCTGCTTATTAGCCTGTACGGCTAAAGCAAACAACTGCCTCATATTACCTTCACACAGAGAAGCAGAGGAACCTGGACGTCCCATTGGAGTCGTCTTGTGACATCCTGCTGAATTGTAGTCCAATATTTCCTGGTAGTTCAGGGCTGGTTCGGTCCAACAGCTCCCTAGAAAACAATACGTGTCTCTAGCTAGCTTCTTGTCCCAGTCCCCTCACCGCCCTCTTCCTTCCTGCCATTTGGCACTCAGTATGAAGCGAAGTCTGTAAATGGCAGTGATGAGCGTTAGAGACAGAAAGGGCTAAGCCTCTAATGCACAGCGTTCTTCAGCAAATGCTTATTGGTACTTGGGCCGGCCCCAGGTATTAACTCCAGGACTGACCTTTGGTTTAATGCACACATCTCAGGCACGAGGGCAACGTCGAGACTTTATCTTCCCAAAATAATGTGAAGCCAGTCATTCCAGAACTCCACAGTATAATCAGTCTGAGAGCCTCCTTCTCGCTCTAAGGAAATTGCTTGCATTCATTTTTGGGGAAAAAAAAAAGCCCGTAGTCTCAGAGCAAGATTTACTTTTTATATGCCAAGTAAGACAATCTCCTATCTGCAGTGCGGCGAGATAATCTTAGTTGTTCCCAGAATAAAGAAAGTTACGCTGCAAAAATCCAAAATCAATTGATAGTGAACAGGTAAAGGATTTATCACACAGAAAATGATTTTAAGACGAGCAAATAACTACCAAACGCAAGATAAGACGGGCTGAGTGCTTTTTAACTAAGTTTTTCTTTCAATTAGAGCAGTAATCTGGACTCTTGAATAAGTGAGAAAACTCAATGAAGTAGATTCAGTCGAAGCGCTGCTGAGTAGTCTGCCCATCTCTGTAATGAAGTAAGCAAGGTGGCCCTGATTGAAATAGGCGACCAGGAAATGACAGCTTCAGCGAATCGCACGGCATCAACAATCTGCCCTAGAGGAAAATTGACAGTTGCCAAAGTGGCCATTATTCTCGAGTAATCAGGCTTTGTAAAAGTGCTGACACCAGGTGAAAATGAGCTCTTATTCGGAGTCTGTGGAGCTAAACGGGACGTGGCCGTCGTCACACAGATAACACCTCATTCATCTCAATAGCATGATTAAAACACAGATGTGGACATAAGTTAATGTAGCATTTTATCAAATTTAATGGTGGCACGAACTCACAATTCATCAAACAAATGGGAAATGATTAAAGTTGTTTTTCTTTTCTTGCGGATTATTAGCATAGCGGTCCCTGGTGGCATGAAGAACTTTGCATTGATTGAATAGGTGCAGTAAGAACCCTCAGGCTATGCAGTTTTTCTCTTTTTTTTTTTTCTCCGTTTTTTTATTCCTGGGTATCTTGGGTGTACATCCTCAAACTGTCAAGCTGTCATGTTAAGAGGATGAATGCTAAGGGTCTATATTAAGCTTTTCAAATGAGACTGAATGTTGGTGAATCCACTGATTTTAAGTGGGATAGTTATTTCACTGGATTTCATTTGGTGTAGTAAATGAAAAAAATAAACCTTGATAAAAGAAACTCTGTATATTTTACTTGAGAGTGACATATTGTAATAGACTGGTATAGTTATTGGCAGCACATTAACATCTTATTCATAGCGTTGTAGTTAAATTTAATTTGTACTTGGATGAATTATATTTGTAATGTGACGATGTGATTGTTAAATCAGTCTCATAACAGACCAGACTCTGAGCAGCTTTCTCTTATTACTCAACCAGGGAACACGGTGGGGTTATGCGACGATCGGCATACGTGAATCCTTCCGTCTGTTAGCAACATTACTCAAAAACAGATTAACAGATTTGGATTAGATTTTCAGGGAAGGTCAGAAATGACACAAAGACCAAGTGATTAGATTCTGGCAGTGATGCTGCTTATAGTCTGGATCCACAGATTTGTTAAAGATTTCTGTATCATTGTGAGATAGCGGCACGGCGTCACTGTAACCATGACAACAAGTGAACACTACATCAACTGCCTGCTAACGATCACATGATTGTGATCCTACTACAAATCCACCACTGAGGACTGAAATGATACAAGGAACAGTTGATTAAATTGCGGGGGTGTTTCTGAGTGTTTCTGTTTTCTTTCCATCTTTACGTGAATTTTCTGACTTTTCGGCAGCGTCTTCGTCATGTCAAGAGACCGCTTCTTAGGTGAACACTTCCTGTGCCGCTGGAATGGTGCCATAAATAAAAGCCCATAATATTGAAAATATGCATTCAAAATAAAAGCATGGAGGGAACGGTTAGTATAACACTAGCTAAACAAAGCCTTGCAAAAAGTGATGAACTGATCAACAGAACTTTATAAGAGTAATTTACACATATTTAGGTCACATGATTCGGTATCCGTACATAACATACACATGCATAACACACGCCTGTACTCAGCGCAAGGTCATTTTGTTTGTGGGTACAGAAATATTAAATGGACACATTCTATGGGGCCGTGATTTCTGATCATCAGTTATAATAATAAGAAAAAAAATGCTGCATTTCTACAAAAATATGCTGCATTTCTGACAATGCTATAGGGGGGAATGAGCAGCCTTGGAGGGGTACTACGCTCTGAGTGCTTTTCTTGTTTTGTTATGGTGCATGATGATGTTGTGACGAGGATCAAGGTCTAATAACATCGAGACCATGAGACTCCTCGGCTGTGTTGTCTTCATGAGGAAACTAAAGCTGTGCTGCATGAAGGACAGATACTATCATAGTTTGCATTTTGTGTTTTTGTCTGGTTTCGGATCCTTTCAGCTGGAATATTCACTCTGCATTCTCTTCTTTATTATTCACCGTTTCTCCTTTTATTAATGATTGTTTTTTTTAAATGTAAAGCATTGGTACCTTAGCTGATGATGACTTCCCACTGATAAGCAGCATCAGCACAGATACAACGAGGCCCAGATGATTAAGTTTGCACCGGTACTGATAGCGGCTTTAGTCTGAGGGACGATGTCAGGCTAAAATGAAGCTACTCGACACTAATGAGCTGAACTCATGCAAAAAAAAGTGTCATCCACACTCCAATAAAATCTGGGCCCCGGGGCTCATGCATCTAAATGGCTATTTAATGTGTAGGTTTTTATACAGTAGCATGATGTTTATGGTGACAGGTTTTAGTTTGTGCTTTTAGAAGAATGAAACAAATGTGGTGAAGATGGTTTGAGCTGTTTTCAGTCTGTTCGGCTCTCTGCATCCAAACTGCCATGTTTGAGGAGTATCAGCATGCACTGCAGAGTCCCCTATGGATATAACCAGTGGAGGACATCAAACTCAGAGGGTTTCACTTCCTTCAATTAGTGGATTTAGTTATAAAAATGTCCCAAAATGTCTTTTTTGTAAATGCTTTTCAACTGATTTGTTTTGAAAAATTGATATAATGGGAATTTTTACAGCAGGATTAGACGTTTTATACATGTTATGATGTAGGATTGCTCATTATTACGTTTTTTTTCCTTATAAGTCTGCGCAATAAGTAATTTATTGATTTAATCTTGATCATGATTTTGGCTTCCCACAGTTAAATGATCACGATTGACAGCAATATTCACATTTAAAATGCATTGGCTCATAGAAAACAGCCCATGTAGATCACTTGGTTTCAACTTTTCACTCTTTTCAGGATCATTTTTGATCACATATCTGTGATCGGAGTTCCTGCACAGCAGTAACTGAGTGGAGACTAGAGGCTTCTCTGTGCACCAACTAGTTAGCGTCTTTGCTAACCTGCATGTAATCTGTTTAGGGAAATCAGTATGATGTCTGTGAGCAAGAACATGTTCAGCAAGAGAAGCATTTTGGGTGCAATTTTATTTCTAGTTTACCTCTCGGAGATGCACTAAATTCAGGTGAAGAACCTAATTTTTTCTACATTAGCAGGAATGTTGAAGTGAAAGCAGTGTTGTGTTTATTTAAATGTGAAGTGCAAGAAGAATATTTCCTCCCTAGGACAGATGATCGTGATCTGAAGTGTGGAACTGCAGAGAATCATTTTGAATCTGATCTTCCTGCTGAACTCCATGGGCAAGTTCTCTGTAGCTTTATGTCCCGACACATGGAGCCCACTGTAGCCCGTCAGACATCATTTGATTGTGTGCTACTGACCATCAGCTCCAGTTATTGCTGTGTATCCTGCACCATTTGCTCTGGTTTATCAGCAGCAGTTTAGTGCAAATGGTTAGAGAGGTCTCAAATTGGTTGCTCAGCCTCATGAATCACCGCTTCCACTAATTTACTGTGGTTTCTGCCTTTTCTTCTCTGCACTGTCACTCCATTTTCCTTGAAGTAATCTTAGTTAGTTTGGCACCTTACATTGACTGAAACCCTTAGTTTGGAGACAGTAAAACTGAGACATTTTTAATCTAAAGGTTTTTTGGGGGGTTTTTTGCGTGTAGAAAGTCTTGAAAACATCCAGACTTGATGTGCATAAATCATAAGAAGGCCTGTGGTTTGGATGTTTTCTCAACAAACAAGAAAAGACTGTAGACAGTGGGAACTCGTCTCACTGTCACTCATACAGTTTTTATACGTTCTTATCAATATTTAGCTGATCTGATACAACGGTAGGATGTGAATATCTATTAATAATTATCACACAAACAGCTCATAGTGGGATTTCACCCTCTTTACGCATCGCTGCAGCTTGTTGTATATATAATGATAATCTGACCGTATCTCCCTGTCAGGATCATGTTCCCACTTCTGAAAAATAGCTTTGGTGTGACGTGTGTTGTTTTGGAGAGGGAGGCAGGACTATAAATTGATACTCGTAAAGCAGAATGTGCTTTGAGCTGGAGAGCTTCTCCCACTGGGGATTACGCAAGACAAAGTTGGCCCAGATATTGGATTTTTTTTGTTTGTTTTTGGAAATATTATCAACCATGGTAAGTCGAGATTACAAATGATAGTAGAACATCACATTGTTCCTTTCAAATCATAGCCGATGCGTTTGACTCATCTGTCTACTTACGTATATATAAAACACACACATGTGGCGCAGGAATACATGAAAGAACAGATCCCGTTTTCCTTATTCTGAATTTACCTCCAGGTCAGTCATCCAGGAGTTCATGTTGGTTTCTTCTGTGGATCCATACATAAAGGCACAAAGAATTATGTCAAGTTTCGTGTTTTTTTTTCCTCATCTTGTGGTCGCCATAGGTTACCGTGAACGTCATTTGAAACCTACGTGCATGAAATATTCTGGGTTATTGGTTCAGAAATACAGTTGTAATGTTTTAAGAAAATAAAGTAAGGAAATGAGAATTAAGGTCTTTTTTTTTACATTTTTCACCATGATACAAATGGAAGATGTTTAGAAATCTGTCACCTGTTTTCCACAATTTAGTATAACATAATTTGCAGGGAAATCTGAGAAGTCTGTTAAAGCATCATCAATTATTTTTCCCCAAAATGCGTCCCACGTTCTCATCTTAACTGGTTCATACAGACTCGCTTTTTAACACGAGTGAAGCAAACCCCTGAAACCACGGCTGCCCTTCACACCACCTCTCCGGCTGTCAGCAGCACCGTGATGCTCGTACGCTGGGGTTTCTGGGTATTTTTAGCGGCCTGTGACTGAGAGACGGGGCCGCTGCTCTTTGTCCCCTGACATGTCCCCGGGGAAATCTGTGGCTTTTGTTTTCTCCGGCAGCTGCCATGCACCTTCCCACCGCAGAGGAAGAAAACTATGTGCAGCGTAGGCAGCAGCGAGGATGACAGCACTCCAGGGATGGATGGTGGGACTGGGCGGCCCGTTAGCTGGGCTAGCCAATTAGCACACAGTGACGGAGGGTGGGCGGCCACCCTATAGTAGCTGCCTGTCAATAAGCACTAAAAGCCTGCATGTTAGTGTTTGTCCATATGCGATCTGGAGTGTTTTTTTGAGTACTGCTCTCCTCTGGGAGTTTCTGCATCATTTGTCTTCTGATTGATTCGCATATTCTTCCTGTTCACTCCCGTTTCTTTGCCCCGTGGTGCCCTCTTGCCCTTCATCTGTTTCCATCTTTTCCCCATATTTATTTAGCTCTGACACATCCCCTCCTACTTATAGATTTGATGTCTCGCTCTCTGTCCGTCCAGCTAGCTCCTTCCTCTGCTCTCAGTGTGAGCGGTTCCAGCCTTCTCCATGTGGGGCTTCATTAGGTCTGCCTGGACAGCTCTCACTTTGGTAATGAGATTTCATTATTGGACCAAAGTGAGAGATCCCAACAGCGTGCATCTCCCCTCTCTACTCCCTCTTCCCATCGCTTGGCCTCCCTCCCTGTCCGATGCTGGTCCATATGCTGTGACTCAGCATGTGTTACGCTGCAACAGCTGGATCTGCAACTGCATGATGAACGCTCGTCCTTTAATCAGAAGCCTGAAGACCACGCGGGGTTCCTCCCACCAGTGTTGCTGCTGCACTCATTCTGAAGTTGCTGTTTCTTTCTGGACTCCTCCAAGTAGTTTTTTCTCCTCCTATTACCATCTCAGGTAAATGTGGAGGAGCCCGTCAGCCCGAGGCATTTCAGCTCAAGCAGTGCATTTGCTGAGGCTTGTCTTTTTGTTTGTGATGCTTAATGATGGTTAATCAATTATAAACCATATTACTCTCTCCATTTTTCATGCCCAAAGCACTCTGAGTGTGGGAAGGGCGTTTTAAAGTTTTATTTTCCTGCAGCACACACCTCATAAAACAGATGCTCAGAGGGTTGGACCTCCTATCAGGATCAGATCCAGCCTCAGCGTCCAACACTGAGCCGTTGTTTTCAGCTTTAGAGCACCCAGTCCACATTTCTAAAAGACAAAAGAAGTCTATTTTTTCAGATCTGTCTATGTATCTTCCATATTCCTAAAAAAAGGCAGTTTAGTTTTGTGATTAGTCTGATGTTAAAACCTAGGTAAGTTTGCAGAATTAACCCTCTGAGCTCCGTGGAGTTTTGGGTTATTTTTTGCTCGTGTCACATTTTTACTGACTGTGGTGCTCATTTTTTACTGCAGGATAAAATCCTGCACCTTAATTTAAACAGCATAGCCATGACTAGAAACAGAGAGAAGTCAAAAAATGACAGTTATAATGCCATAAATCATAAAAAGCAAATAAATACGTTCAGATATTTTATTCGTTATTTCACAAAAAAAGGAATCAAAGTATAGAACATTTTTCCAATGATGAAAAAATGGTGTTTCTATATATTAAATATATTTTCCTGCTTACATTTTTAATTTATCCCCATGTGAGTCTCCTATCTGCTCTGAATGGACACAGACCTTGAATTTTTGTCACTTTTTTGATTTTTTAAAAATTGATTTATTTTTTTGGTGAGTCTGTCTTGGCTTTATGGTTGCAGTAATTAGTGCAGAATGTTTTCCACAGAGTTTGGTCAAAGCAAACTGTTCATTTCTGTGAATTTTTAATGAGACATGTAGAATAAAGTAATTAGGTATGAAATTTCACATTTTTATTCAACAATTTGGTTAGTTTTCCTGCAGGAACATCACAAAGTTTCTCTGATTAGTGGCGTAATGCTGGTGATTTGTTTTTAAGATTAAGATGACGTACGTTCCAAACCTGCTACTGGGTATCCAGAGGGATAAGGAACTTTTGACTGTTCGTTGGAAACAAGGATGGAAGGAACAGCAGATCTGATTGACGGAGCTACAAAATACTTCCACACTCAACCGTCTAGCTTGGAGGTTTTATTTATGACGTCTTCTGAGAGCAGGTCCTCAGTACCAGCATGGATCACCTTAGAACAACCAACCAGTGTTGTAAGAAGCCTGAGTCCTGCTTTTACTTTGGAGACCTCCAGATTAATCACTTAAGAAAAGTCCCTTCTCGCTGATAAACTAATTACGTCGTGCATACTGACCGACCAATGTGATCCCGGCTCAAGGCAGAAGTCAAATCAATGCTCCTGCTGTTAATTTATCTCTCTCTTGACATCCAGTCAGCTCTCTGGAGCGAGCCGGCTAATGAGGACTTCCTAAAGGTTAAATAAACACAGAGGCTTTTTGAAGGGAGGGGCGACACCAGTAGCTCAGTAGTTCACCCTAACTGCACCAAGATCCTAGAACCATTGGAAGATGAGTTTGAGGGTGAACTGACGGACTTTTCTTTGACTGCAAAATGAAGCAAGTCCCTTCTTAGATCTGTTTTTTGACAATTATGTCTTTCATAAATGCTCATTCTGAGTCCTCACTTCAGAGACTAAAAATGCAGTGATGTTTCTACGAAGAAGGAAAAAGCAAACATTTGTTTAGAAAATGGTTTAAAAATAGGCGTAGTTTAAAATAGGATATAGGCTATTAGGATAGCCTGTCTGTGGCTACAAACAGCATTATGAGCACAGGACAACTGTTCAGTTGCTCAGTTTGGATTAGAAATTACGTAAATAGAACTTGACAGTGCTGCAGGTTTTAAAGAAGATTCTTTAAATTTAAGACAGGAAAGATCAAACTTCAGTTCAATCACCGATACGCATCAACATCTCTAGCTTTAACTGCTATTAATGCTATTGAAGCACCTCTATTTTTAACCATCTACACCTTTATAGAGGATTATTTGCTTGGTATCCATGGAGGAAGAATGTTAACTTGCTGTGTCTCAGTTTGATTCTGACTGAACAGAAATGCTTTAAAACAGCACATTCCTGGAAGAATTAATGGTTACAGTACAGTGACAAACAAAAGGTAAAATTGCTGGACAGTTGGAGTGATTCATCCTGATTACAGCGTCTTCATACCTCTGCTGGGTAAAAGCATCCTCAGCTCTGTTTGTTCATTCCCCTCCATGGATGAATCTGCTGCTAGCTTGACCTTGTCCTGTTATTGTTACGCAGTCGAAAACCTTGTCTCTGTTTTCTTTCTTTTTTTCTGAATTACAAGTACGTACAAAGTTTTGTTTTCCCAGAACAAGAGGAGAGAAGTTTGAAATTATATTATGCTGGGATTTGAACAGCACGAGTGAGTGAGTGGTCTAAACTGTATTAAGCTGAGCACCCCGCTTGCTTTCTCATGAATAAATAACAAATGAGCGTGAATCGGTGGATGGAGACATCAACTCCATTACCATTCTGTTGGCCCCATGCAATATGTGGGGAACAGAAATGAGAAGTGAATTGTTGCATTATGCACCCAATTTTGTATAAGGCTCCTGGCCTTCTCTCCTGATAGAACGCTGAATGGATTGTATGGGAATTATAATTTTTCTCTTGTCACAAAGTCGAAAACAGGCTCATAAGTGTGGCTGATGTAAAACATTAGAAGTTTCTGGAGTGAATCAGCAGTTATTTAAAGTCTTTCTCCAAATGTCCAGATGCCATCCGCCTGTATATGTCTCTCATCAAAATCCTTCAGAATTCCTTTCAGCTCTTTGTGCCGTCACCTTTTCTAACCTTGGCAGACCGGTATAGAGTTCATAAAAACACTGCCGTGGCCATGCTGTCTTCTGTCTCCCGTCTTGCTGTTGCTTTCATTGTTTATTTAGTCATTCTCAGACAGTTTTCCAGCTAATCCCCATCATCCCTGGCAGGGAATTCAGAGGGGCAGCTAGGCCTACATCACACTCCAAACCCAACACAGAGCTGGAACCTACAGGGTCACAGGTGGAGCTCTGGCTGCTTGATGTTTGTGCCCATGCTTCCCAGTCAGAACCCAAATCCATTCTCCTCACACTTAGAAAAACACAAGAACAAACTGCCAGCACTGACATTTCTTCCACCAGAACAAGAGAGAAGACACTGCTGATTCTGTCTTTGACTGTATGTATTTTTATATTAAATCCAATGAGCTCAGAGCACACAGAGCAGGCTGTTTATCAGAGTCTCTGGAACCACTGACAACAAAAGACTGAATCTGTGGTTAGGTTTGAGGGAACATTAATTAATACATTAATAGTATCAGGAAAACATAGCAGTAATGTAGGACATTTAGTATTTTATATCTTATTATTTTTATTTACTGCACATTATTGCTTGTTTATCTGTATGCATGGTGGTGGGAACTACTTTTTCAGCTCTAACAGCCAAATTTCCCCTCTGCATTAATGAAGTATTTCTATTCTATTCTGTTCTAGTTGTAGTTTAAGAACACAAACCTCTAAATAAACACACTGCCTGTTGGTAGGAGGCGTTGTTAGTGCCAGAGTCAGCCTCTTCGGGTGCCTACCATCCACCATGACCTCCTTCCTGAGGCCGTCTGCTCACCGCTTGGATTCTAGGCCACGCTGCCGAGCACAGTCCTGTTTGAACTTTAAGCGACATTGTTTGCAAAGGATTTTTCGAAACGGCAGCTGCCCATGAAATAACCTGTGATTGTTTCATCACCTGTCAGGTCGGTGGTTAAGGTTTGGTTAAGTTTAGTCGAGCAGAACTGCTTGTTTTAAGTTGAATGAAACGTAGTCGAATGATCGGACTCAATCCAGTTATTTCAATGTCAAATCAGACGCTCTGTATACCCAGCGGTTCATCCCAGCTCCCCTCCACGCCCGGTTTGTGAGCCTCTAACAACTTCACACTGTTTTTGTCTTTGTTTGTCGACATGACAGTCCTCATTGTTTGCTCTCCCGCTACAGATCGCTTGTCAGGAAACATGAGCAGAGACGGTTTGTTTTAACAGTCTATGCCGTTGTGTTCGGATGAGGACACTAAACGGTCTAAAACACAGTTTGCATCCTGAAAAACCTCTACATTATGAAACACTTTATGAGAGTAAAACAAATACATTGTTATATAATTATCAGCTGTGTGAAGCAGCATCAGGCTCAGTGACGACGTTCCAGGAGCTGAACTGGAGGAGCTGCTGTCCAGACACGTTTTAGTGACTTTAGTTTGACACTGAATGGAAAACACAACGGGTCCTGGAGCTGTGTTGTGTGTGTGTGTGTCTGTGTGTGTGTGTGTGTGATGGATGAAGGTATGCTTCATTCTGCTCTCCCTGACACCGTCCCATCTGCTTTCTCTTTCTTCCCTCCATACCTTGTTTTTAGCCTCTGCCCCCCCGCTCGGCTCGACAAATAGTCGTTGTCACTTCCCCAAACTGTAACAAATGCACGGCAGCCGAACACAGACATTAATTAGGAAGCATGGCTTCCAGGCAGAGAAGATCTTAGTCCTGTGTTCATAATCCTCAATGCAGAAAGCAGCGGAATGTACGATTGGACCACACAGATGCTTGGTTTCACATGGAAAGCAATCATAGAAAACTCCATCAAATAGTGTCCATTCAGATATAATGAAGAAAACTTTGATATTTAAACAAGTTTAACTCAACTGATGCATCGGTTGAACAACATTATCAGACAGTATTGGCCTGTTGCTGATATATTCTATAAGTGTATCTGTCATAAGTTTATATAAAAACCTTTATGAAGGAACATAATACAGAAACAGGTGCTTTTGGTAGTTTAAAGATGGTTTCATCACATGGTTTGTCCAGCAGAGCAGCTCCAACTCCATTGTTTTTAACACTCTTAGCACTCTGCAGCGCATGTAGTAGAGCACACATCACAACGGAGCAGACAGTCTTCATGCTAAATCACTAACTGCTTTGTGAAATATGTTGATTGAAAGTTAATAAATAATGACCCCATCATTTTCCAATTTCACTAGAACTCTACAGCAGATTAAGTGATATCAGCTGATGTATTAACGTCAGAATTTCAAACTTCTTAAACTCAATAACGACCCCAAAAATCAAGTTATCGACCTGACTGTTGACTCTGCTGGTGCATACTGGCACTTCAGCATAAATGAGGTGTTTCAGAAACTCTTAATCATCTTAAAGATTGGAAATTAAAACATGTTGCCGCGCCAAAGCTCTAAATGGTAAATAAGATAAAAGAAAAATCATCTGTTCAGGTCAAAATGGTCCCTGTGCTGGTAAAAGCTCCAGGAGCTATGCATCAGAATGGGAGAAAATGTTTTTTTCTCAGAGAAAAAAAAAGCAACCAAAAAAGTTTCGTCTTCTTGTTGTTTTTCATAAAAAATTCATGCATTAATTGCAGAGGCAGATTGGGAGGCAATAAACCCGTGGGTACAGGAGGACCTACCCACACTGCAGAAGAGCTCCACTAATTACTACAGAAAACATGCAAATGTTTGGCTCAAAATAAGGGAGAAAGGACAAACATGAGGCAACAACATGCTATTCTTTAAATCGATTAAAACATCAGCTGATCTCATTCACATTCGGTGTCATTTTGTTGCCTTATTTCCGGATCCTCTTCATAATCCTGCTTAGAGAGCGACGACTGACCGAAGCTGGTTTCACATCCGGGGGGAAAAACCATGAATGAGCACAACACCGACAAAATCCGAGCGTGATTTAGGGGTTTGGAAGGCAGGAAAAGAGCTGCTAGGCCTGTTTTTGTAATTCACGGAGCATTGGCTACAAACTCATAAAAGGTAATATGTGATTAACTGCAGACTTGTCAGCCTAATAAAGGACTTATTTATTAACACGTATCTGCCTTTAGTTACCAACGTCAGGAGGTACAAACCTGTGAAGATAAGTTAGAGATAATTTAGGAATAAATGAGCGATTCTTCCAGAGGATGTTGAGCTGTAATTGTGCATCTTTGTTCCAGTAACAGTTTTGGGAATCATTATTTTATTGCTACTGATTGTTTTTTTTCTGCTTTTGGGAAATACATACCAGGTCACCAGCTTAGAACTGGGGTTTTGTACTTTGTTTACTTCAAATTGTCCTTTTTTTCTCCAGTGGAGGAGGCTGTGACCGGGGCAGAACACGGAGCTTTTCTCCTGTTGTGACTTCAGGCCTTTGGGCCACCAACCAACGTGCATTCACCGCTTTGAAAAACAGATCAAGGGCGGAGAGCAAATATTTCTGTGTTGGACTTCATTGTTGATTTCACTGACTTAATGATGACTTCTTCCCAGCCGCCTCCCACACAGAGCCTGAGCTGGTGGATATTTTATTATCTCCCGCAGATACAGCACTGCACCAGGGAAGCAGTGGAGCTTTCTCTCTGCTTTCAGCCATGCGCCGAAAGTCATTTAGTGGAGTATCTTATTCCTGAAAGCTGCAATATGCAACATTTTGACATAATAATAAATAAATATGATATGGGTTCACTTCCTGGCAGCGCTGCCTTCTGCTTAATTTGCCAGTTGCTCTGAGGAAAACTCTGAAACAGTGAAGTGGGAGGAATTTTTTTTTATATAAGGACAATGCTGGCTTATTTGCATTCGGAGCACTCCCGAGGCTTTAATGGGCACTGCCAATTAAATCGAAAAGTAAATAAGTCAAAGATTCGAGACTGAGCAGAGAAAATCTTTGCAAGTCAACTTTGATTCCCATGGTGCATTGTGGTGGATTTTCTCCATCACTGAGGAAATACTTTTGCAGTCGGGCTGCACAATTAGTCGAAAATGAATCACAGTGTTGGCTTTTCACAATTATAGGATCGATCGCAATGTTGGAGTTTAGAATGCACAGAAAGCAGCCCACAGATAAAATCTCTCACATTAAAACACCTTATTTTACATCTTTTAAAGTCATTTTAGTTCACTGCATTGCTGCAACTGCGTGGAGATTAGAAGCTTCTCTGTGCTCAGCTGGCATCTACTGTAACCTGCATGTGAGGCGTTTAGGAAACACTGGTAAATTGCAGTGTCTATCAATGAGCAGCTATTCAACAACTGAGGCATTTCAGGTACAAAATTAGCTACATTTTCATTTGGACTTGCATTAAATACAGGTGATAATTATTAAGCTTTATTTCGATGCAACGATTCGTAAATTAGCAGGAATGTAGCACAGTATGCTACTAAAATCATAGTCCTATTTATTCAAATGTGGAAATATTATGTCCCAAAAATCTATAATTAATTGCCAATAAATAACTTTGATCTCAGTGTTGATCCAAATAACCGTGATTATCATTTTGTCTATAATTGTTCAGCCCAGCAAACATTTTTCATTGCATTTTTTGTGCTGCTTGTGTCTCAACCACCCCAGCCTTTTTCTCTGTCTAGATAATTGCGAGTTGTGGATCCTGTAAGACACAAATCTTCCATTTTGATCTGCTAATGATGAGTCTGTACTCTCCATATAGAAGCATGTCGGTCTCTGAATCCTACATTTCATGATCCTCATCGCATCGAGCTCTCGGGTCTCCTTGCAGTCCAGACAGTCAGATAGGAAAAGGAGCAGATATTGACACCTGTTTCACCAATAATTAATAAAGTGAGACTTTTGAAAAACTGAGACGTTAGATGCTGTAACAGGAGGTGGATGCTTTTCTGGATGTTTGCATAGGAATCTGTACATTGGATGCCATTTGCCAATTGCTTTGTCTCAAGTCGTAATTTTAATTTGAAACTAATTAATCGTTCAGACCTAGTTGAAAAAAAACACAACAAAAACCCATTAAACTTTGAATATATAGCTGCTTTTCTAAGGTTTTAAACTAGGGGTGGAGCATTTATCTGGCTGGTTGATCACTGGATTCATCATTTTTCTGATTATTATCCTGTTTATTTTTTAAACCGATTCCAGATTAAATAAATGAATTTAAATATGCGCTGCTGTGGCCCTGATGCATATGTATGTGTGCATATGTAGAACATAAGTAGGAAAAGGCATTTCAGGCAAGATCTGTGTTATTCTGAGAGTTTTGACCCAAAGGCTTTTATTTTTATTGCACATGTATTTCGTACGTATTAGTCCTTGACTGCTAATAATCGCTGTCAGCCTTGAAAAGAAAAACAACATGAATCAGCCCGTTGTCTTTTTGTTTTTGGACTGATATCAGGATGTATTTTTACCCGTGCACAGATGTGGTTTTTTTGGACACTGTGCAGAAACACATATGATGTTTAATGAAGCCACAAACACGCATGAAATCCTCATGAAATTGATTGGAGAAGAAGAAAATGAGGAGTGCGGCTGCATTGTGAGAAATGTTATAACTGCGAAGAATATCCAGCTGAGCCAGATGGAGTACCGGAGTACTGTCGCCTTCACCCACCCACCGCTGCACATCTCTCCATCCATCCATCCATCCCTCCATCCTTTCATCCATCCATCCATCCCTCCACATCCCTCCATCCTTCCACATCCATCCATCCCTCCACATCCCTCCATCCCTCCACATCCCTCCACATCCCTCATCCCTCCACATCCCTCCACATCCCTCCATGCTCGGCTGCCTCAGCTAAGAGTAGTCTAGTGGGATGGAAGCCTCAGTTGCTGCCGAGGTTCCATTCTCACCTCACCAAACTCGCTGCACTTCCAATTCCCAGCTGGTGTCGACCAACCTCCTGGCCTCCCTGCTCCTCCTCCTTCCTCTTTTCTCTTTCTAACACCTCAGCAGCCTCATCCCTCCATCACGTAGCTACCTTTATTACTGCTCTGGCTGTGGGAGGAAGGGAGGCTGCCCACTGGCCCATGGCAGGTTGGACTCAAACATATCTGAAACAAGAGGAGCTCAGTGTAGCGTGAGTCCAGGCAGGGTGCCGAGGAGTCAAGGTTTGCAGAGAAATAATAGGAGTAACTTCATCTGACATGCCGGCATTGAGGAGAATCAGTGTTTTGGGCTGGGATTTCTGATTTAATGGCATTTCAAGCCGTGTTAAAGAGACCTGTCGGAAGCTCTGCCTGTGATCTGAGAATCCTGATTTCTTTAAGACTTAATTATTAATATTGTTTTGGCCTGAAAGTAAATCAAATATGTAAGAGAGCTTATTTTATTTATCCTGTCTTCATCGGCATTTTCTCGGGTTGAGCTTCTAAATGATTTTGTGTTTATTTCATGCTGCAGTGGATGATCCATCTGATGCTGAAAGTGCAGCGTAGCGTCGTCTGTAGGGTTGAATCACTGATGCCTGCATGACTGTCAATCCAGTTTTCTTGGATAAAAAGGAACATGATATTCATTTAGCGATCATGTCTGGGAGTTGGCAGCGGTCATGTCAGAAGCATCCTGTGGAGGAGGGAGGAGTATCCCCATGGAGCGCCAGTTTTTGGAAATCCTGGAGTACATTTCATTAGCTGTGTTGTGTTTTGAGTGTGTTACCGTGTGTGCATAAATGCATGTCAGTGGGCGTATAAAAAAAAAAAGAAAGAAAAGCACCTGGAGACAAAGCAGTTACTCAGGCAGAAAAAACAAAACAAAACTGTGCATTTGGGAGAAAAACAATTCCCTCTCTGGTGGAGAAGGCCTTGGATGCGAGGCTGCAGAAACACATTTAACAAATGATTTCATAAGAGGAGGCAAAATAAAGAAATGAACGCTGGCAAGAAACAGATGACACAGATGTTCTGCCCTGATCTTTCATCTGAGCTGAGCATCCTCTACATCTCAGGACTCCGCCGGTCATTAGTTATTTAGCGTTGGAGTGCGCTAACACATGAAGATGCTGAGTGGTGGAAGGACAGGGAGCTGAAATATCCAACAATATCAAACGTCCTGAGTGAAAAGCACAAGCAGCGATCCAGGGGGAAGATGCATGAATCTGTTTGTAGCTTTATTACTGAACTACAACAGAACACGGCGATGAGGGAGAATGCAGATCGATTGTTTTTTGTTGAATTTATGAGGCTGTCTGTGTGCTCGGTTTGTTTTTTATAAATCTTGATCATCGTACACAAACCCGATTTCTCGTCCCACATTCTGTCATAGATTTAGTTGTGACATTTAGACAACTAAATCAGCTGTTTGTGGATTCATCTGCTCCTCAAAACTTCTGACCTGAATGTAAAGAAGAGCAAAGAGAAACTCACTGATTTATCCCCACATTCAACAGGGCTATCACAGATGCAGATGGAAACCAGCAGCTCGGCTTCGAAACAACAGAAAGTTTAACACAGTGTCAAGAAAATGAGAATGAATTAGCATCTATTAGTACTGTGTGAATGCTGGGAGTTGGCTGGTTGGAATAAACAGCTGGTGGCTCTAATTATCCACTTCTATTAAACCATTAAAACAGAGGATGACATAGTTTTTGTTTTACTACCGGTTAAACCTCATGCAGTGAAAAACAACGTAGAAGACATGATGGAAATCCAGCATCTTATTTGCTCGGTTTGTTTCACATATTCATCTGATGTGTCTCCACATGGATGGGATGTTTTAGTCGGCTGCTAGTTTTTATTTTTGCACCTGAGGAGAGCTTTGAGTGGATGTTTGAGTCTTATTTGTCATGTACATCATCATTTATTTACTAAACCTGTTTGCATTGGGTTTTGTCACATTTTGGGTTCGTCAGTTCATCAACTTTAAAAAAAAAGCTTTTCTCTTTTTCATTGTCATTTTTGCTCACAAGTAGTTAGCTATCAAACCCCCAAGCAGTTTGTGGGAGCCACATTTTTACTCCATGTGTGCTCATTTTTCACTACATTATAAAATCCTGCTCATCTATGGAAACCACGGCTAGAAGCTGAGAGAACTCAACGACTTCTTCTGTGCAGCGTCGCCCAGTTATAATACCATAAATAGTCTAAAAAACTGAATAAACAAAAGTTGAAGTTTGGTTAGTCATTTGCAAAAATTAAAAAGTTTAAAAAAAATACAGGGAAATGGACATGTACAACATTTGTGGCCAAACGTTATCAACACTAGGAACAAAACAGTGGCTCTGCATCTGTACTACATATTCTACTACTACTGTGTATGCAGAGCCTGCAGCGCAACCGAAAATTTGCCTAATTTTTGTCACAAGATGTTTGTCACAGCTCAGTCACTCGTGCCTTATCAGGTGCGCCGAGGAGTTCAGATTTTTTGTTTTTTGCAAATTTTTGATAATCTATTTTTTTTACTTTTTTAAAAAAACAGACAGGTAGAATGAATTGATTTTGATGAAACTTCTTGATTTTTTGGTTGTTTTTCTTGTTGAAACTGAAAGACGATTACTGCAATAACAGTCAGAAAGTTGAAAATCCTGTTTTTACAGATTCTTGCAGGGATAAATGGTGTAATTTTGGTGATTTAAAAAGAAAATCACAATTTACACATCACTGCATCAGATCCAATACTGAGACAGTTATTCTGCTTTCTAGCTCCACCTTATATTAAACTTGGTGTTTTCTAGAAAAGCCTGGTGTGAAGTAGATCCAAGGCGCTTCCACTTTGAGCTCTGTTCCTTCTACCAGTGTACGGGTGGGATGCTGTCTGTTCTATTATTTATCCAGCTGTCTCCAGATGTTCCATACAGGAATAACTGAGGAGCGTTTTCTCTTTGTGTCTCACATAATCAGGATAAAGTCCCTGCAGTAAATGCATGGGGTCGGATGCTGCGGGTTTGTTGCAGAAGCGGCAGTCATGATGTTTTTCTGCAGCAAACTGTGGCTCTGCAGCCGAGCAGCTCCCAGAAGAACGGCTCTCCTGGGCCTCCACATAAAAGACCGCAGCAGCTGTTCCACCATTTTGCAGCTTTAGCAGCTCGCAGTGTTCTTCATCACCCTCCACCTCTTCCTCCCGTCCTCTCTGCCTCTCGCTCTCACCTGGGGGTGTGATTAGCAGAGTCAATTAGCGCTCACTAATCAGGCTAAAACACAGACTGACAGATGTAGAATGCCAAAAATTACTTCTTTTTTTCCTCTCCCTACTAACTTTCTCTTTCCCCAAGAGATTTCCTTAAATTAGTGAAGGGAGTCTTTCCACAATCCATCATCAGAGTAATTGTTGCTCTGTGTGTGTGTGTGTGTGTGTGTGTGTGTGTGTGTGTTGTCCATAGCGTTGCAGATGCATCATGTGTCACTATGAAGGTGTAGCGTTGCTTCAGATTTATGGGTCTGTGAGTTCATACTTTGCTTCTTCCTCTCTGACCTCGCTACTGACTAAGCTTTTTGTTTTTGAGTTAGCGGTGAGCGATCAGGCAGCAGGTCTGATGATAGATCCAAACCCTAGCAGACTGAGCCGTAGGTAGCTGCTGGGTTGGTTTGGAGGTGATAAAATACTACCAACCATGCTGATTTTGTTTACTGCTGGAAAAAACAAGAAGAAAGTCTTATAAAGCAGCTCCAACTGTGCATTGCATCCTGTTTGGAAGTGTTAAAGTGTCAGCTCCATGGAGACACGCTGTATCCTACTGTAGTTAATGTAATATTCATGTTACCTTAACTTGCCTTTCCACTTGCCCTACACTGATGACAGTATAGCTCACCATATGTGCTTTTTATGGCTGGAACAGTGGGCGACAGAGCTGCAGAGGCACACAAGTGGGTCGAGGCTCGACTACCAACACAAGCAGCACCCAGGATTTACTGCCCAGTAGCTGCAATCCAAACGTGGGATCTCCACAGGGGAGAAGGGTGAAGCTCCCATGTGTTCCAGGCTTCCAGTGAAGTTTCCTTCTGGCAGGAGGGAAAGTATCTGGCAGAGCCGTGTGACACCGAGTGTCTCAGACTCTCCCTGCTTTGGCTAACAGCGGATTTGGCTACGAGATGGAGTCCAGTCCAAAGGCAGCAACACATTCTACAAGATGAACAAAACAAAAATGAATGCAGAATATCCAACTGCAAATGATGAAATGGCAAAAGAAGCAGAAGTCAGTGAGGATCTGCGTAAAAACCTTCCACTTAGATCAAGCTTAACCCTCCTGTTGTCCTCATTTACAGGCACCAACAAATATTGTTTCCTTGCCTGAAAAAAATACAAAAATTCAGCAAAAAATTGCCCAAATTTCTAAAATTGGCAAAACCTTCAGGAAGAAAATTTCAATAATTCCTTAAAAGTTTCCATTAAAAGTTTTATTTTAAAAAAAATAAATAAACAAATTTCCCAAATTTGGCAAGAAAATTCTTGTAAATATTTTCAAAAATTAGTAAAAATCTTCCAAAAAAATCCTAAAAATATCTAAAGTGATTCCATATATATCAGTAAAACTTCTAACATTTTCTTTAAGAACGTTCACATAAAAATCAACCAAAATCCAGTGAATTTTGCTGGATTTTGGTTGATTTTTTTGTGAATGTTCTTCAGAAACATTTTTAACATTTCTTTTTTTCCACCAAAAAATGTTCACAGATTTCCCAAAAATGTTGAAAATGTGGACATCAGAAATTTCACTGTGAATTTTTTTTTTTTTCTCCCACATTTTCACACTTTAAACTGGGTCAGTTTTGACCTGCAGGACGACACGAGGGTTAATCATGTCTGCTTTTTATTGATTTGGCAGCAGGAACAAGGAGAACAAATGTGTGATTTTTAAAGTCTCCTTTCAACACTCTCACTGCCGTTGTTTCATTATTATGCCACCTCTTCCACCTCAAGCAGGAGGAAAAGTTTTCGTTTTGATTTCATTTATTATGTGCAAATTCAAAATGTGCATAAAATTAGTGGATGGAAATCAGCGTAGTGTGAGCAGGAAAACAGTAAGAAGCACATGACAGCTTCTTAACCCTCCGTGTTTTTCATTTTTCACTGCATTAGTCCTGCACCTCTAGGGAAACAGACCAACCATGGCTGGAAGTAGAGAGAACCCAGAAAGTCCTTCTGTGCAGCATGATGTAGTTACAATGCCATCGATCATAAAAGTACAAAAAGCTAAAGTTGCGTTGTTTTTCATTGTTGATTTTACTAACATTGCTTCTATTTTTTGTGGTGTGACTGTTGGTTGCAGCCAAGGCGCTCATGGCTTCTTGGTTCCATTAGGGAACACAGAATTTGTCATGATTTCGAGCCTAAATTTGGTTCCACCAAAACTGAAAGCTACACATGTTGAGTTCAAGGTCCATTGAAAAGTTGACAATCCTACAATTCTAGTTTTGGTAAATGGTGCACTTTCAGCAGTATTTTTAAAGATAACGTACCTTTCAAATCCGTTTTGTGCTTTGGAGGGTTAAAGTTGGACTCAGAATGTGTAAACCTGCAGATTGTGTCATATTGTGAGGTAAAGTTGACGCCGTATTTATTAACTCCTTAATTCATGTACAGTAAAGCAGTGCTGCATTTTAATAGTCTCACAGGATCTATCAGTAGTTGTGCATCCACAACACTTCAGCTCTGACACTCCATCCAAGTCAAATATCACAATCTTCCTTCATCATTAAAGCCTCCAGTGATCCAGCCATGTGCTCACAGAACATATACGCTGTAATAATTAGTTTTGGGCAATTTAAAAGACAAAAAACTCAGCATAGCTTGTCGTGGATTCATGATTTTTAAACGTATCGCAGCTCAGAACTTTGTTTCTTCAAAGTTGAGGAGGCAGATGTTTAATTTGGCTCTGAGAGTTTTGCACTTTGTGGGGAGCTAATGCTTAAATGTGTTCTTGCAAAGCCATGTAATCCTTTATGTGATCAGGAAAGCATGAGGTTTGAGGGTTGGGGGAAATGATGTGAATTGGGTAATCCTCCGAGGTCTTACTGCTCTTGGAAAATGAGAGACATCCCCTATGGTCTTTGCATGTGGTTAAATAATGATGTCTTCTCTCCACGCTGCTCTGCTTTTCCCCTCATGAATTAATAAATATATGAAAAATATCTTTCATGGGAAAAGTTAGCATCAGCCAGGGACATTAAAAGTAGACATTTTCAAACATGAGGCAGTGGTCCGGTTTAAAATTTAGAAGAAATGTAGTCGTGCATTTGTTCTGCTTTAATACATGGAATATATAGTTAACAGAAATGGAGCGATTTGAATATTAAAGAGCTGCAGGAGGAACTCGTTCACTACGTCTGACGGTTGCTCAGCATGGGACCTTATTTTACACCATGCGCTGCTTTAAATGAGTAAATCAGTTCAAATCAGTTTTTTTTAAAATTTTTTTTTTTAATTTACTAACGTTCTTTCATAATGCATCATCAGCTCATTCTATTCAGTTCAAATAAGAAATCAACGTTATGCATCCATAGCTGGACCTATACTTCTAGTTTGCCCTCCTCTATGCAGCAACCACAGGTTCCAGTGAGTTCAGGAATGTGTGTGTTGTTAGAATATGCAATATTATGTGCAAACGTTGAGAATATTGCACACCTATTACGCAAAATCCAACATCCTGAATGTTTATTGACATGTTAGATGGAAGGACAAACATCTGCATGAACCTCAGATGATCCACATTTAGCAGAAGTGACACTTTGGCCCAAAGTTGATGGTACAACTTCAACTCATATGATGACTAAAATGGCTGCTAATCCTCTGGGGAGCACGACAGAGGTCAGAAAATGTCACCATAATCTGGCTGTAGTGGTTAGCCCTCTGAACCCAAAGCAGTTTCTGGGGATCGTGCCACACTTTTACTCCCTTTGGGCTCATTTCTCACTGCAAAATAAAGTTCTGCACCTCTGTGGAAAAAGCACGACCATGGGGTGAGGTAGAGAGAACTCAATATGACACATTTACAATGTCATAAACCGTGAAAAAATTAATATTTACCTCCCAAAAATTGGAATAAACATGTGCAGCATTCCTCCACTTGCCAACAGGTGTTACCACCTGAAAGACTTGGTAAATCGATACAATAGATATTTTTTCACTGGCATGTTTAGATTCCAGGCTTGTCATCTGTTTACTCTAAGGCTGAAGTTTAGCTCAGCTGAGTCCCTGATGTTTTTTTTTTTTTTTAAATGTGACTGTTGGTTCCAGATGAGTCACTGATTGGTTTATAGTTCTGCCAAAGTACAGAGAGTTTTTAGATTTTTACAGAATCTGGTTAAAGCAAGCCAGTTTTACAAAAGACGTAGAATTACGAGACTGCGGTTAAATATCACAATTTTGAGCTTAGATTTGGTTTCAGATGAGTAGTTGAAAGGTTGTTGGAAATTTAGAAACCAGATGATTCTTTGAAGCTCTAATAAAAAGTGTAATTTTGGAGATTTTTGTTAAAAGATAACACGCCTTTCAACATGTTCAAGGAGAAAGTGTTGGTCTGAGGATGGCACCAAAACAAAGAGAACCAACATTTTTAGTCCTCCAAACATACATAGAAATGTAAATTTAACTGCATGAGGAGTTATAGATATCCTGTTCTGGATGCACGTGTCAGATGTTCAGATGAGCTGTTAAAGGAAACCCAGTAATGGGTCGAGAGCTATTTTCTAAGAGCCTCCTCAGCAGACCTGCAGTGCTGAGCTGTTCTATGACTAAGGGGAAGTTCACAGTGACCGGCCTGAGAACTGAGCTGCTCTCCGTCCTGACAGATAAAGACATTAGCTCTGCCTTGTCACTGTGTTTCTCTGCAACAAAACAATTTGCCTCGACTTAAGGTCTGTAGCTTTTGTCATTTTCTAACGCATGGGCGGGAAAGACGGGAGTATCTGTCTGACAGCTGTAGACTTTCTGCTAACCGTGGAGCTCCCCTTCAACAAGTTTCTTTAAAGATGAAAGCCCTGCATGCTTTTATCCCACTTCCGTATGTGATATGGAGGCAGGGGTTGTGGCTCTGTTCTCGTCTCAAAGTGATGTTGTGTCATTTGATCTTGGCAGATCCGAAGACATCTGAGGTCTGATTGGGTTAAAAGAAAAAAAAAACTGTGACAAGCGCAGTTTGACACTGTGCTAAAATATGTGCCATCCCGCTTTGAAGAGACAATTAACATGGGAGCCAATTGCTATTGCCTTTTTGTCTTCTCGGTCCTGTCACAACAGTGGCCTGACATCTTTTTGTAGTGTAGTGCTCAATTAGCATTACTCTGACTGGAGAAATGGTGTAAAATGATCCCGGTTCTGTTTCGGTCTGTCAAGCTTCGCTTTAGGCCGCTATATATGATGTAAATTGAGGGCAATATGACATTCTTTTGGCAAAAACTCCACCAAATCTGCTCCCTCTCTCAGCCGAGCCATACAATTAACCTTGTGACTTGCTGATAACTTGCTGCTAAATTGGTCCAAAAGCAGAACTCATTTGTTTGAATCTATTTGTCCCCGAGGCCGGAGGTAACTTCCATGACACGAGAGGAAAGTAGGGTAAAGTTTGGAACACGAAATCTAAAAAAAGGAGGACATTTTCTATTCTCCCCATTAATTAGCTCATCCCCACATATCCACACTCACCTAAAAGTTTCTAAATCTGCGGATTGGCCTCATTAGAGGAGTGGAGATGTGTGATCAATAGCCCAGACTCAGAGTAGCCCCATGCTGATCACTTGCTAAATCCCACTTCTGATAGGAGTTGTTGTTCAGCACCAGCAGAGCTAACTCAGTTGATTAAATATCCACCTCCCTACCCTCCTTTTTTTCCTCCCATCACTGCAGGCCTGAGTGATTGCCTGGGATGGGAAGGGAAGAGAGGGAGAGACTGATGGTGGAATAAAGAGAGGGCAGAAAAGGGGAAAGATCAATTGTGGATTTAGCTGAGAGCACAACTTGGCGAGTGGAAGCAACCCACGGCAGATAATATGATTATCTGGAGAGAAAAACCAAACAAAGAACCCACCTCGCTGCATTATGCAAAGGAAGATGTAAGAGGAGTCTTAATTCAACAATATTTACTGGATGCCGTGCTCGTTTTTTTTTTTTTTTTTATCTCTGCCACCAGCTTAAGAAATATTAATAAATAAATCAGAAACTAATACCGTGGTCCAGGCTGTATTATATGTTGGGGATGACAAGAGGCTTACTAATGCAGTGGAATTGTGCATTATTTGTCAGTGGGAGTGAAAAATATGAGGTGCTGGCACATCAATCAGGGATGCCATTTCAACATGGCAGTATTGAACAGCGAGGATTAGCCACCCACTGGGAGGAATCAGCCAGGGACAAATAAATGCAGCAGCATTTTTTTATTTTTCTTAATCATCCCTCTGTCTTTTGTCCTCACTGTCAGCGAGTGCTTCAGAGTAATTATCAGCTGATGAATGGTAGATTGTTTTTTCTCTCTGCCTTAGAGCTGTTGTCCTCTGGTAGATGTTGGAGGGATTTCTAAAGTTTCCTGTGTGAAAAGACGCATCCAGCGTGTGATTTAGTTTTCATTCAGGCCACCCACCACAGTTAGTACTGATACGGAAACAATGTGACATTTTTAAAAACAACCCACGTTTCAGCCAGATTATCTACACCGCTGTTTCTGAAGATTTATATGAAGTCAGAAAAACCCTTCGTGATATTTTCCATACATTCCTTGGAGTGCTGTTTTGAATCTCAGGGTTCTGTTGGATCTTTGGACGGTACCAACCTGTCACTGGAAGTTGCTCCATCCTCAATTATTCACAACTTCATAAGCCTTAATGCAATTTAAATTCACCCCACACACAGTTATCATGAATGGAAATATTAGATATAGAGACAGAAACAGCTCTTTGTACCACACTGTAAACTACGGCTAAATGATATGCTAAAAAAATCATATTACCGATATTTTGATGGATATTATGATATGAAATCTAAAAATGATGGTCTGTGGTGACAAGGAGAGAGAATACGATTCGTAGGCCAAAGCATCTCTGGACTTGGGGTGCACATTTTAACTTTTTTTTTTTTACCTGTAGTCAACTGTCATGTGAATCAATAATCGATAAATTGTTAAAAACTAATGAAGTACTGCTGAGAATCTGTCACATTTTAAACCATTAATAATGCATCGGATATATTTGCCAATCCACTATCAGAACATTATCCTAATAAACTACAACTCACCTTGAATGATCTCTGGCTGGAAACCATTAACCACCGTTAAAGTCTCTGTCATGGTGTCCATCGCTAGCTAAACCCCCATAATGCGTTCTACATCCCGGCACAGAACTATCTGCTGTTCTGGAGATATTAGTGGGGTCACTACAGAGCTAAACACAAACTGCCATCTTTTATCACATTCAGCAGTAGCAGTCTCCACCTGGTGGTGCATAAAAGCACTACAGCTGATCTACATTGCTATTCTGACATGCATGTCAGCTGTCTTTGGGTGTTTTGGTTCATATATTGTGAATCAGTTCAATCATTAATATAAATTATTAATATTTCCAGTCAAATCAATCTCCAGATGTCACCAAAAGTGTGTCTGTCACAAAAAAAGTGTCAGCATGAATTTTTAAAACCAGGACAGTTTAAACCCTGCGTCAAACCTGCTGCATAATATATATTCTGAACTGCAGTCTTTGCAGTTTGCTAATTGCGTTGCTTCAAGTTGTGATTTTGATTAAAAATCAATTATATTTTAAACCCCAATAGCCACTGTCCTATAACTATCTTAAAGATCCATAATTTGTGTGAAGTTGTCATGCAGGCACAAAACCCAGGCCAGAGGAGGTCCAGGTGGATGGATGGGTCAACAAAACGTACACTAAACCAAAACCAGTTCCTACCTAAAAGTAACTAAAAGAACTAATTGTGGCGGCGACAGATCAGAAGGCAGTTCCAAATATTCTGTCATTAGGTTTGAAGAACTGGTTGAGTGGTTTTGAGGAAACGTCTAAAACAAAGGATTTGTTTTCCTGCCTCTCTAAGCCTCTTGTGTTTGTTTTGTGTTTTACTACAAATATCTCGATCTGCTGCATCCTCAGATTTTTCCCGTGACACTGGCAAGTAAAAATGTTGGAAGGTCCACCTGTAAACCTTCAAAAATCAAAGTTTGATCCAATCGCTGTCTGCTTTGGCCTTTTTCTTTGACAGCTCTTGGCCCTCGCTGACACAGGAGACATTTAGAGTTACCAAATATTATCCTCCCGCTGAGGGCGAGCAGCCGAGAACAGAATATAGACTTCTGTCTGGACACGTTGTCTCCGGCTCAGCCTCGGCCCGTCTCTCTTTCTCTCACGTAAAGGAAATGGAAGCTGCTGGCTGGAGATAAGCCGCTGCTTGCCTGTGAATTGCAGCTGCCGCTGTCAATATGCAGCGGCGTCTCCGTATCCATTTCTCCGTGTCTTGTCATTGGCAGAAGTGACAGGTAGATTGGATAGAAGACCTGCGAGCTGGGACGGGTCACCGGCTTGGGCATCTGACGCCTGGATACCTGGTGTCGGCCCGCTGGCCATTGGCATTCACACCTGCAGCTCAATGTGCATTGAAAGTGGGCCTGTGAAGTGAGACCAGGCTGGATGCATGGATTTATTCTGAATGCATTGGAAGGAGGACGTATGAATGACTATTGGCATGTAGCACCACACCTAATCAAAAGACAATAGATCCCATGTGTTAATGCAGCAATTACATGAAAAAATAAGCAAAAAATTAAGCGTAAATCAGTTTTTATGAAATTGGCTGTCACAAAAATGACTTAAAAAGAGCATTTTCTGTCACGTTCTTGGTATTTTTGCGAATTTGAAGGCTTTTCTTTCCCGTTTCAATTGGAAAACTGGCTTACAAATGGAATCCTTTTATGTTTCTAATGAGATGCTAAAAGTTGAATGCATCACACATGCACACGTGGTAAATTTATGCCCAGGTGCTGTTAAATTTACAGCAGAAATGACTGCGTAGCGCATTAACACGACGCTGTGTAACGGCAGAAAGCAGTTTGACAAATGAGGCCCATTTTATTTAAGCAGCACACCTACTAGGCAGCAGCCAATTACCCTTGTGGGCC
The DNA here is from genome assembly GCF_022539595.1 of Amphiprion ocellaris. Lineage (NCBI taxonomy): Eukaryota > Metazoa > Chordata > Actinopteri > Pomacentridae > Amphiprion > Amphiprion ocellaris. The sequence continues at coordinate 1,804,470 of NC_072779.1, forward strand.
AGCATGCAGGGATTTTGGTCCTCAATGTGTTTTGACAGCGTGGTGCTATATCATAGTTAGCCCACAGACACTCGTCAGCCTCACACTTGATCCTGAACACAGAAGCTGTCAGCCAGGTCAGAGGCCCGGGGGGTGGGACAGTGCTGACATTGTCTGCAGAACACGACCACATCTTCCAGCAAATGGGATGCGGGTTTGATGTTGCGGTGGCGGTTTATGTGAGTGGATCTGGGGGGTGGTGGTGGTCCAGATACGCTCCTCGTCTGTGTTGTTCAGTGACATTATAAGACTCAGAGGAGGCAGGGTGACACAATCCACAAGAAAATAACACTGCATATACAACTGCGTGCCTTCGCTTCGTGTTTATTCTCCTTTGCCCCTCCGACCCAGAAGTATGAGAATATTGACATTAGTTTCATCTCCGTGTTTCCAGCAGCTCAGGGACTTGCTAACCCCATTTCTCCCTGACATTAATATATGATCTCTGTGTGCATCTAATCTGACCTGAATGTGTAAATCCTGAATGCTAATGCTAGCACTTAGAACTGACAGAACGCATGTTATTATCCAGATACACTTTGAGTACGCCGCCGTATTTACTCATTGTGTGGCAGATTTACATTTATCTGAAGGTCCTGTATCTCTGAATGCAGCAACTTACACCTGATGGGAAGATAATCAGCAATCTGAGCATTAGTTTGGATAGCAAAGGCCTGGATTAAATCACAGTAAACCATTCTGTAGATGGGTAAGCTGTAATCTAACACCAGCTAAAGGAGGTAAATGACAATGGAGACTGACCTCCTCAAATATAAAAATGAAAAAAAATGATGGCATCAGATGTTCCTTTAACCCTCCTGTTGTCTTCATTTACAGGCACCAAAAAATATTGTTTCCTTGTTTGAAAAAAATCCAAAAATTCAGCAAAAAAATTCCCCAAATTTCTGAAAATTTGCAAAACCTTCAGGAAGAAAACTCCAATAATTCCTTAAAAGCTTCCCTTAAAAGTTTTATTTAAAAAAAAATCCCCCAAATTTGGCAAGAAAATTCTTGTATTCTCAAAAAATGAGTAAAAGTCTTCCTAAAAATATCTAAAGTGATTCCATATATATCAGTAAAACTTCTAATATTTTTTTAACAACATTCACATAAAAATCAATAGATTTTTTTGTGAATGTTGTTAAGAAACATTTTTAACATTTCTTTTTTTTGACCAAAAAATGTTCAAAGATTTTACAAAAATGTTGAAAATGTGGACATCAGAAGTTTCACTGTGAAAATATATTTTTTTCCACATTTTCAAACTTTAAAACGGGTCAGTTTTGACCCGCAGGACGACACGAGGGTTAACCCTTTTATCTAAACAGTTTATGGTCGTGTTTTTTTCTGTCACATTTTTACCCACTGTGGACTCATTTCCACTGAAAAAACAGTCCTGAACCTCAGATTATGGCTAGAAGTAGAACCCAAATCACTTTTGGTGCAGAATGACAAATCTGTGCTATAAATCATTAAAAAAGCAACATGCTTAACGTTGAGTTTCTTAGATTATTGATTGACGTGTGCTACCAATGCCCGCAGGTGTCGCCTAGCTTGAAGTCGTATCCATACCTGTTTCCTATCTGCCTGTAGTTCAGCCTGGTTAAACCAAAAGTCCCCACATTTGTGCCATCTAACTGTTGGTTACCACTTATTCAGTGATAACTTCTTGTGTGCAGCAAGAAGCTCATATTTTTTTTGTTTTTTGCAGAATCTGTTCAGAGGAAAAACGGTTTATTTCCAGCTTATTTTTGAATGAGGCATGTGGAATACAGTGATTTTAATGATTTTAAGCTTAAATTTGTTCCTGTTTTCTGACGTAACAACATAGTAGTAGCTGAAGGACTATCAGGAAGTTGAAAATCTGACGATTCTTTCTTTGTTCACAGTGTCTGTCTCTGATAAATGAACAAACTGTTAGGTGATAACAACCTTTCAAACCCTCCAGCAGGTCTTTGGGGTTGAGAGGATTATTCCTATAAATAACTGTGTTTAACTCAGCCCTAAAGACGTCCACTATTACTCATTTATTAAAAAAATTAATCACCACAGACTGTAGGTTTCACTGCCTCTTCTAATTCAAGCATCCAGATGTAATATTTATGCTGTTAGGAAATCTTAAATTATAAAGTGAACAGTCAGATTCTATTAATGTACCTGTAATGATGCGGTGTATGGCGACCTTGTGGAATATAAATATTTCAGCCCTTAATGATCTCTCTACCTGCCCTCTCCTCTCCTATTAGAGCCGTAAAGCGGTTTGCTTCATCAGCTCTTAGATGTAGACGAGCTGTGGCAGTCCAAGGTCCACCTTAAGGTCAGCCAAGGAGATCCACTGCTCGAGGCAGGGGGAAGGAACAAGCGTTCACGTGGAAACATGTCGCTGTGTGTGTACGTGCACAATCACCTGCAGGGAAGTAGGGCATCATCCGTGCTCCGGCTGGCTTGAGTGGAAGCGACAGGTGTAGCGTGTGCACGTGAACCATGTACATGTGAACCATGTTTTCTCCTGTTTCTGCAACACGCTGCCGTTATATGTGGTCGTCCAGTTCTCGTAGAGCTGCACTCAGGCGTCTGCTGGATGCTCCGTCGGTGCTTTGTTGGGTTTAAATGTGACTCTCTTAAAGCAGCTCTGGGTATTTTAGGAGTAGCTTCTCTGTTTAGCATATTAGCATGCTAGCATCTGCTCATTACTAAATACAGAGTGGTTTTGATTTATAAGTCATTCATTTTTATGTGTTTATCCAGTTTCCTAACAGAAAACCAACGCTCTCCTAAAACCTGTATTTGCATTTGACATTTCTGTCATCTGCCTGACTGAACATACACTCCGTGAATCAGTGTTTCATTAGTTGTGTTCATGATGGGTTCAGATTACACAATAGCAGCACAAAGAGGCTAAAAATGGCCAGCGGGCATCTGATGGTTTTATCCCATGTAGTGAATCATAGCTTCAGCTGTTCGGACGACGCAACTCAACAAAAACACGAGCTGGTTAACATTTATTCTGCCTTTTTGCTTCTATAACGTTGCCCCAGTAACCAGAGAAAGATCTGCAGCGCGCTAAATGCAAAAGCAAATGATAAGCTGAAGATGCAGCCCTGTTTGTGTGATGCACAATGAGATCCATAGGGTTCTCCAAAAACAACCAGCATCATTCACAGCACTCTTGGTTTGTTTCCTGAAATTTCCCTCGTCTTTAAATAACATCATACGGGTCATGAAGGTAAAATAGGACCCCAGACTCCTGTAGCTGTTCTTCTGTTCCAGTTAAATCCCACCAAAAGTTCTAATCTCCTGAACTGAAATTGTCCCAAAGTGGAGTTTTTCTTCATTTTGTTTCCATTTGTGGGCCGGTACTGATGAACACGGCTACAGGGAGCTTTATGAGAGTTCATGCAGAGGTTTCAGATGTAGATTTTGGGATTTTGGTCTCAGTAGCTCAGCATGGAGAACCATTTGTAGAAGAGAAATCTGAATCATGCAGAGATATTTATTATCCTGGACAAAAAGTAGAATGTTGTATAAAATCACCCAGATGATATTAGTCCATTTTAATATGTGATTCATCAGTACTGTAAATGATCTGACTTGTTTTTCCCATTAAGCTTCGTAGTTTAATATCTGTTCCTGGACTAGACTGCAGAACTTCATCTTTAACCCAACACAAATTATCATCATCCATGATATGAAATCATCAGCGCCTCAGCTTCAACTTCATCTGTTTCATTTGTTAAAACTCCCTACATTGAAATGACTTCGGCTTTAATTAAAACTTTCAATGAAAAAGGTCAGAACAGGGTTTTTTTTTTTCTACGTTTGTTTGGTTGTTTAGTTGTCATGACTGGCGGTTTTATTTTGAAATTACCTCGGTCTGCTGACATTGGTAGATTCTCTGTTTGCTGCTCATGTTGACACATATTAGCAATTCATGACTCCAGGTGGGAATATCAGAGGAAACGGCAACCAAACAAAAAGAGGGAAATTGGATGAAGGCAGGTTCCATCACAGTGTGGATGTTTCTGTTGAAAGGATGCTTTTTAATCAGGTTTCGGGTTCAACTGTCTGAGATTATGCCGGCGCTGTGTGTCGTTTATTCAGCAGCTGCTGGCAAATAGTAGCTACATACAGCTATACCAATGACAAAATGAAACCAGGGAGATGATTCAGGATGAAAATAACCTGATGTGAGAACATGTAACACCTCCATGCACGGCAGATATTCGTCAGCGGCACAAAGCCATCATTCTGTACAACGTTCAACTAGTCAAGCTGAAGAAGGAAACGTAACTCTGGACTTCACAGATGTCGACTTCGTGTACTTTAAAATAGTAACTGACATTTTATTACTGCTGCTATTTCTCCTTTGGTTAAACTTGGGGCTTGTTTCAAAAAGCCACCAGTCTTTGAGGAAATAAACTAGAATCTGGGTCATGCTGTGCGACATTTGCCTTTGGAGTGTACTTTGCTCCGTTGTCACTTCACATTACTTTTTTTAATTCCCAGTGACCTTTACAGTCCTTCTTTACCCAAAACGCTTTGCCTTCCATCACAGTCCTACGCTGTCTACCTGTTGCAGTATGACGGCTGAAATAGACGGTTTGGAGGCTTTTCTACGGGGATTCTGGTTTTAATATGTTTTTAAATTGATGCTACTAATATCTGTTGGTGGATTGTGCAGCAGAAAAGATTTAGAAACGGCGTACCCCTTTTACTTTCCTTTTGTTTGCTTTAAATTTTGCAAAAGCAATATCCCAGCTGTGGTTTATGTCTGCTTGTTCCAACTGTGGCGTCTTTTGAAAACCTCCAGAACCTGTGGAGCCACGATGTCACGAGAAGATGATGTGTTTTACTGTTTTATGATGCACTCAGGATCAGCCAGCCATTGATAACTGTGTTGTAGTGCAGTGTTCTGCTGGGAAACCTTAGGTTCAGGCATTTATTTGGATGTCACTGATGCATACCATCCACATAAACATTTTTACAGACCCAGAACATTCCTCCACCACCGAACTCCCCAGATCTCAACCCAAACGCTGTAAACGCATATCTTGGGTCTTTTAATTGTCACAAACTACAACACTGGAAAAAATGTCCCTTTCAAAACAAGAAAAAAAAACTATTTCAAGGAACTTTTACTTGAAATAAGTGAATAAATCTGCCAATAGAACAAGTGAAAAATGGCTTGGTAAGATTTCTTGAAATAAGATATTTAGAATACTGAGATCTTAAAATTAGCTGGAAAACTTATTTTCAGCTCTATTTTACCAGGATTGTCAAGCTTAGGTGTCTTAAAATAAACCAGATATGCTAAAAAATAAAATTTTTTTTAAAAAAAAGCAGTTTTTCACTCATAAATAGATTTTTGCTTTCATGTAACCTCCTAATTTGAGATGCATTAAACCTCCTGCTGTCTTCATTCACGGGCACCAAAAAATATTGTTTCCTTGTCTGAAAAAAATCCAAAAAATCAGCAAACAAAACCCCAAATTTCTGAAAATTTGCAAAACCTTCAGGAAGAAATTTCCAATAATTCCTTAAAAGTTTCCCTTAAAAGTTTATTTTTTTTAAAATCCTCCAAATTTGGCAAGAAAATTCTTGTAAATATTTTTTGAAAATGAGTGAAAATCTTCAAAAAAAATCCTAAAAATATCTAAAGTGATTCCATATATATCAGTAAAACTTCTAATAAAAACCAAAATCCAGAGAAATCAACCAAAATCCAGTGAATTTTGCTGGATTTTGGTTGATTTTTATGTGAATGTTCTTAATAAACATTTTTAACATTTCTTTTTTTCCACCAAAAAAGGTTCAAAGATTTCCCAAAAATGTTGTGATCACATAAAAAACTGAGCTTCAGTTTCGTAGCTTTTCCATTACTGTGCCGCTGATGGTCAGCTGTGAGCTTCAGCATAGGGATAGCAGAGATGAAAAGAAGGATAAATTAGGTGAGGCCTCGAGCCAAATCACAAACTGGAGGAAGACGTCTTAATCCGACCTGGAGTTGTTGACTAAAACCTTTCATCTGGTACGTAGCGGAGGATCAGAGTGCTGCAGCCGATGTATGCATTTAAGCCTTTCCTCTGACGCCTGTGGCAGCCACATACATATTTAAGGCTAATCTCCAGACAGCTAATTAATATCTTCATTAGTATTCATACATGACCATGAACATGCGAAGGAAGCAGTGTCACGTTCCATTTAAGAGCTGGTGAAGTCGCTGCTTATTCATGAGGCCTGAAGGTAGATGTTGAACCGCGCCGTGTTAAATCAGGATGAGTTTTTTGTGCACGCCGCTGCCCTGCACGGTGTCTATGCAGCAGCAAAGGCAGATTTATGAGCAGCACCTTAATCAGTGTAAGCAAACAACTGGTGACACCAGTTTGATGAAGGAAAACCCCTCAACGTGAAGCTGTTCTCCACTGCAGGAACCTCTGTGTTGAACCTGTACAAGAACCACCCCCATAGATGCTCCTTAAGGGCTGTTTTCAGTGAAGATAAGACACTCCTCAGGACAAACAAAAAACCTGCTGTACGGAGCTCAACGCTGATTGGTTAAACTCCATTTCCAACACCAACATGGTATTAGCCATATGAAAAACAGAACAAACCTCCATTCTTCCATTTCCTGCTTATAGAACTGAGTTTACGCCAAATAAGTACCAGGGTCAATATATAACTGCGGGACTTTTTGTATCATAGTTGACATTTTTGTTGTTTTCAGGCCTAAAATCAACATGACCGCCTAAAACCAAACACCACATTTTTACAGAAAGATTCTTCTAAATATTATATAAACAATTGAGTAAAATTGAAATGTAAAGTTATTTCTAAAGATATTGTAGTAAACCTGTTGACTACTTTATATTAAATAACTCAGAAAGCCTTGGAGTCTGGCCAGTCTCTTCTTCAGGAGGAAATGACATCATGTGGAGCAGGTCATGTGATCTGGAATTAACACACTTCCTTGAGAGGTTTTTTTGTAATGGGGAACTTAGTGGAAAGTGATTTGTCGGACACTGATACAATTTGTTATTTTCCATATAAAATTTTATATATTTCCAAAAAAGAAGCATCTGTCATGATTATCTGAACTAAATAAAAAGAACACAATCCAAACTATTTCTGAATCAGGTCATTTTATTATTGTTTAGCTAATTAGAAGGTGGTTGGTATTAAATTCAGACGATTATTTAGTTGACATTTTAGTGATATCCAGTCATTTTTTATTAATAAATGATTGTTTCCATAATAAATAATTATGGAATTTGTAAAGGCATGGTCATAATGAACATAAAACATAACTTATAATAAAAATGTATGGAAGATATATCCCATTTGTCGACTGTTCTGTGTGGAGGGGGAACATAAATGTAAATGTTTTCGGTTCAGAAGGGGAGCAACAATAACACACATGAAATTTATTGAACTATGTTGTTTCTAACCCAGTCCTTCCCTCAGAGGAAGTACAGCCTGTCTTATATCTGCTTGGTTCCTCATATAACTTGACTCAATTATAGAATGGGGTCATGCAGGGTCTCGTTGCATCGTCAGCCTCAGGTCTGAGTGTCGATATATCCTCTACTCTAGAGGATCCAAGCAGACTTTTAAAAATACATGAATTAATCGTTATTCCCGTCATCTGTCGCTGGTCTGTAATTGGTGAAGTACTGTGCAGCAGCTTGATTGTTACCGGGAAAAAATCTGGAATTATTCCCATTTGGAGGACATATAAGACAGATTTATTCCCTGCAGTTAATCAGCATCATTATCACTGAGGATGGCTTCACCTTATTTCACCTCAACAACAGAAATTAGGACTTGGAGTCGTTATGGCGTCGCTCCGGCCTCCTGGATAATTGTTTGTGCACCCATGGTGACAATTTTCTCTGATTGTCCTAGATATATTTTGTGGTCTTGCAGAACCAGTGATGCTCTGATTAGGGTTTTTTAGTTTTGTTTTTACTGTGAAACCTGCTCTGGGTGTTTTTTGTTTTTTGTTATTTTCTGCTCCATTTATCAGCAGTTTAATGTCACAGTAGAGTGAAAATAATGTTGAAACCATCAGATGTAAATATAACAAACATAGCCGTGCCAGTATCGACATTAGACGATCTCAAGAAAATTAGAAAATGTGATTTCCGTGTCGGCGCTGTGTCAGAAGTAAAGCAGGAATGGCAGCAGCCGTCTGGCTAAAGCGAAGCGCTAACAGTTGGTGAAGAGGATGTGACAGTCGGATAGATGGACGACCAAATATTACAGGTGATGCTTCAGAGGACAGTGCCTTCACAGCAACATTTCCTTACAAATACTGATCTAAATAGCACAGAAAAAAAGAAACCTGAGATGAAATATCCTAAATTCAGACAATATATGCTTGTTTCCTGATGAGTTCTTTCTTCGTAGCTGCAGTTCTTCATATCCCAGCATTTCACTTGTTTCAAGCTTTTTGATGATCTTAATAGGACATTATAAGTTGCTGCTGAGATTCTGTTACTGACTCTGAGTTGCTTAATGCTTGGAACTTTAATTACCAGAACTATGAAGCTGTTTGATCAAAACTGACGGGTGCAAAACTGCTTTGTCAGAGTTAAAATTTCTCATTTCCAATCATCTCATTCATTTTTTCTCTGCACATAATAACTAAATAGAATTCAGTGTTGTTGGCAGTCTCACACCACAGCACAGCAGAGAAAATATAACACACAACACAGTACTTAACAAAGTCCTACTAACAGAAGTGAAAACTAGTTCAACAACCTTTAGGTGACTTCTGTTGTTTAATACAGGAAGGTTTATAGCATTTACTTTGGTTATCTTGCCATAAATCTGGCATTTCCATTTTCAGCTTGACCACCGATGGCCCATATGTTCCTTTTTGCATCCTTTGTTATCCCCAAAACACTCAGATATGGCTGCTGAGATTCAGTAAAGAAGTGCAGAAATGTGTTGTAGCATCTCCAGTGTTCGTGTCAGCAGAAGTTCAGGGTTTGTCGCAGCAAATGTGGACGTTAGGTAAAACATTCTGCATGTTCTGTCATGCTGAGTTGTTCTTTTTGCTCCATTATGTTTCCAGTTCACTGCCCAGGTTCTGTTTTTCTCACATTCATGTACGAGTGGTGAAGCAGTGACACCATGCTTGTGGAGGGTTGCTGGGTCAACGCGTGTTAGCATAAATAGACTGATCCTCTGCTTGTCCTTAAACAGCTCATGCTGTTTTTTCCCCCCTTTCTAATAGTGTGTTATAGTTTTTTTCTTGCACATGTTAAAGGTCTGAAAGTTTACAAACTCAACAATGACTGGAATTACTTTCTCAGGCAAAAAAGCCCAGGCTTTTTTCTCTTCCTTATCTACATCATCATGTCACTCATCTGCATAACACCAGTTTAAATGAGCAACTTCCTCACAGTTCACCATTATTTCCTCATTAGAGCCACTTCTATAAGAGCTGCACCTCCCTGCCTGTACTCAGAGGTCTGTTGTTGCCGTGCCTAACCACCAATATCTCACTTCTGTTGACCAATCAAAGCAATCCTGGCTTTTGGGAGGGGTGCTTTAAAGAGCCATGAGCTAAAACTGAGGATTTCACACTGAGGATGAGAAGAAGCAATGTACAATCTGAGGAGAATAATGTGTTTTTTCATCATAAAAACATGCCGACATAGTCTACAATACCCCCAAAATAAAAATAAAGTGCACAGTTTAGGGTCTTTAAAAATAAAGAGCTGCAAAGAGAAACTCGAGCTGTCATCAGGAGTGACTTTCCCTCACCGCTACATTGGAATTCATCTCTTTCTTTAAGCGGGCCAATCTCATTTGTAGTAGTAGTGCATTAATCTAAGTCTGGATTACTTCTTTTAAGCACAATAAGCTATTTTTCCAGGGAATGTGGCCTTATTTCAAGATAACTGTAATAACATCCAATGATAAATTTGAGCACATTTTCCAATATATTGAGAAACTAATTCTTAAAGCTTTTCTGTCTTCCGTTTGGTTTTAGTCTGCCTGCATGAGTTTTAAGATATCTGTGGGTTCTTTCACACTAGATGTTTTTTTACTTCTTTAAAAAATATTGGAGAGTAAAGTTTTCTTGTTCTATTGGCAGATAATTTGGTTTATTTTTAAGATGTATTACCCCCAGTTTTATTGCTTTTTATGCTGCGAGCTGGGTTTTTGCAGAGCAGGCCCATTCACAGACGTCCACAGCTCCAATAATCAGTCAGAATGAGTCAGCAACGCTGCTCCCTATCTGTGCTGCATTAGAAAGATAAAAACATACATAATTATAATGTCAAATCAGTGGAAATGCTGCTTCGCAAATAACTTTTGTAATTATATCATAGCCTTTCTTGCAGATTGACTGCACAGCCCCTGCTGAGTTTTACTCCTGCTTCAAGTTTCTCTCCAACAGCAAAAAACACCAGAAATCCAATATTGAGTGCAAGTATTCTGCAGCAGTAAATTTAACCCCCTCTTTTTTTCCTGCAAAGTCTCTGCTCAGAGTCTTGCCAAGACATGGAGTAATCCTATTTTTGGCTTGTGCTTTGCTGTGAAAAGCCGCATTCAGGAAGTGAGCGTATGCAGACACATGCGTGCTGTCAGTTGGAAGGTGTTCATCAGATTCTGCATCCGTCTGTTATCCTGTCACATAAGTCTCACAAAACACAGCTCTGGCTCTGTCTGCCCTCAACCCCCGACACCCCCCCACCATCCCTGGAAATAAAGACACAACAGCAAACCTGGCAAGTGGCAACGGCAATTCAGCAGCCTGGCAAAGGACATGAATCAGGAGAGGTTCCCCAGAAAGCCTTGAGCTGTCAGAGAACTGAAGCAGTCGGGTTGCTGAGATCTGCCTCCTCCTTCAATTAAAGCAGCTGGGATGTATTAAACTGTAGGGAAGCAGGTCAGGTAGCTCTGGTTTGGTCTTATTCTAGTTTTATTTCCTTAAAAATCTCTATCAGTGGCTCCTTTTTTCTCTTGCTGCTTCACACCCTGTTGTAGATAAATTAGATCTAATAATTTGTAGATAATGTCTGATGGTGTTGCATGGGATGGAGTGTTTTAGTGGCTTTACACACCACAAGGCTCGCTATTAGCGCACCATGTCCGATTAGAAAATAAATGGAGCCGGCTTGAAGCTCGACACACACCTGTTCCCGGCTGTAGCCGCTCTGAGCATTTGTTTGGCTGTCACCTACGATGAATGTCAAAGCGGTTACTCCAACGGTGTCACACTCCTGATAGGATTTGATTCACACACTTTAAAAAAAGAAAGGCTGACATGTGACCTACTCAAGCAGAAAGCATCTTTACAGAGTTCTCCTCCACCTTTCTTTGACTTTGAGCTCTTTGTTCTGCCTTTCTTTCCAGCTCTTCTCTGCTTGCTTTGTGTAACACCGTCTGACGCGCTCTCACTGCAACGCATTGTGTTCAGAAATTGACAAATTTGAAAGCACAGTGAGTCTGCTAATGTTACCTCCAGACAGAAAAGAACTGCGCCTTTGTTTAAAAAGCCCTCCTCTCTACTTGTTCCTCTTCACTTCTCACATGTCCCACTTCTGTTTTCCCATTTCTGTTAATGATTACAAGTGTCGCAGCGCTAATAGGTTGCCTGGTTCCATTCAGACTAACGGACCGCTGCTCCGTGCTGCACTTGGAATATATTGTGTCATTTGGAACAGAAGCAGGCCTGGCTGTCAGGAGAAGATGGACTTAAAGACATTTATATGTGGTGGTGAGATTGCTGGACTTCTGGACTTCAAGATTTAAACCTGTTCCAAGTTAAATTTAAATCAAAAACACCAGAAGTCGCTGTGAATCCAGTCATGGTTTAGTTACTTCCCCATGAGACGAGCCAAAGCAAGAGCAGATATGACTTGCAGAAAAATGAGAAATAAACATAATTTAAGGTTGAAAATCCAGTATTCTGGAGCTCAGGATGTTTTCCTCCAATTCCTCACCAACAGTCCAATGTGTAAAGATGCTGAAAAGCGGATTTTTTAACTAATTGTTTCAGCACAAATACATGTAGGGATACTCTGCGGTTGGTCTGCAGGATGATTGAAAAATTTACATCAGTCGTCACACATAATATTTCCTGTTCAACGTCAGCTCTTGTCCTGAAAACAGCTAAATGTTTCAGCCTAAAGACACACTTAAAGCACGTTTATCCACTGTCAGCCGTTTTCCCAAACAGAGCTCTAGTTTTCAGATTGATGAATGGGCTCGTCTTACGTTATTTCATGAGGATATAAAAATCTACTTTCAAGGACGAGCAATTTGCCTGATCTGGATAATCCATCACAGGCAAGGACATGCTTACTTTTGTTTTTGTCAACATGGGGATGTAGCTGGTTGGTAAAGTGGTTTGGGAGTTTTGAAACAATAAAAACCCGACACCGCAGGAACACAACTGTCCTGTCGATGGACCAACATGAGCCACCAGAGCAGCTTTTATTCTCTCCGAGTCTCTGGAACTCTACTGGGAGGATGGAACACCATTTTTCCTAAAGATAATTCCTTGTGATGTTTGAATGATGGTGGTGGATCTAAAACATCCGTCCAACACCCCCCATGGGAGATCCGGTCATTGTGAAGGCATTTTATTCACATTCAGTGACCTCTTGTGGATGAGCACCAACTAGAAGCGACCGCTCTCATGAGGACAGAAAGGTTTCATAGGATGAAGGTGTTCACTCAGAATAACTTTGTGTAGATTTGTAGCGAACCTTCCCCCTTAAGGGACCAAAGGGACCAAATGGACCCAAACCAGGTCCACAAAAAGCCCCCTGGAGCTTTAAGGAACCAGCATGTCCCCTCATTGTAGTCTTCAATGGTCCCAACTTGTGCTGTTCTCTATAGAGAATATGGTGAAGGGTTTCTACATTTTTATAGATCAGTGCTTAGAGCAGTGATCATCAACTGGCGGCCCGCGGGCCGAATCCAGCCCGCGACTGGATTCCAAAATTGTGAGGATCAAAGAGAAAATATCATGCGGTCCACACTATTAAAGCAACTGAAAACAACAATAACTGAGACTCTTAACTATCAGTAATCCCCACCATTTATGACTCTATTTAGCCTACATTCCCAAATGAGGACAGACTCGCTGCACTGTTTAACGTTTATTGTTTCACACAGTTCTTTTTTTTTTTTACATAACTTTTCCTCATGCCCTTACTTAACATTTGGTTTTTATTTCAAAGTCTCAACAACAAGCTTCAAACTAGTAGACTTCTCAGGACAAAAAAAGGAGGAAAAACCAACTGGCATAACTTAAAATAGCATGGTAAATAAATACTAACCTGGTACCAGAACAAAACAGGTTACAAATAATAAATAAACGTTAAGTGGGCTATAGCGATTTCAAATCACAAGGCTGAAATGGGCTCCTCACACTGCTTAATGGCTGAAGTTACATTTCCCCTCTGACACCAACTTTTTCACATCAGGCTTGGCCGCTGTCAGACTTATGCGCAAACAGTCCTCCAAAGACTGGTTTGACAGTCGGTTCCTCTCGTGTGTTTTTATCGAGTTGATCTTGGAGAACGCAGCCTCGCAGGTGTAGGTTGAACCCAACATGGTGAGCACATACATAGCCAGCGTCTTCAATGTGCCATAGTCCTCGGGACAAGACATCCAGAATGTGCTCAGGCTTTCAGCACCATGGAGAGCAGCCTGGATTTCAGCCAGCTCGCTCTGAATGGACGCCTCGTCCAACGGCATCATTTTCACTACGTTTGTGGAGAATTCTCCGCTTGGGCTGATGGTGAATGGGTCACACACAAATCCAATGACATCCCTGGAAATGAAAAAGTCATGGAATCTAGCAGAGAAGTTGTCTTTTAATTGTGTGATGAATGTCTTCATCTTGTCTGTTACGTTGCTTTCTCCCACTGTCTTCAGTGTGTTGAAGTGCAGCAGCCTCTCTGACAACAAATCTGCATGGAACAGATCAAGTTTGTTCCCAAAGGCATCAAGTTTTTCCACCAAATCCATCACTGATTTTTCTTTTCCTTGCAGCTGGAGATTAAGTGTATTCAAATGGGAGAAAATGTCTGTTAAAAATGCAACATTGCACATGTATTCTCTGTCTTGCATGATGCGGAGATGGTCAGCTGCCGCTTTTGATTTACTTTGTTTCAAAAAATCCACTACTTGGGCACGGAGTTCAACGAAGCGCTCCAGTGCTTTGCCCTTACTGAGCCAGTGCACGTCATTGTGGAGTAACAGGTCATCATGAGAAACCTGGAATTCCAGCACAAATTTGCTGCGTGCTTGAATTTCCTCTGATGTGGTTAATAATTTTCATTGTTTTCTCCATCACCTCTTTGAGCTCCCCGCTTAGCTTTGCACACAGCACGCTTTGATGGATAATACAGTGAAGTGCGTTAGTTTTAGGAGCGACAGTCTTTATTCTGCTCACCAGACCCTTGTTTTTGCCAATCATGGCAGGTGCACCATCTGTCACTCTCAGGTTGATTTTATCCAGGGACAATCCATGGCTTTTAAAAAAATCCTCCAGTTTTCCAAAGATGATGTCAGCAGTGGTGTTGTCCTCCAGCGGAAGCAATGCCAGCAGCTCCTCTCGGAAATCTTTGCCATCAAAGTATCTGACAAAAACGCAAATACTGTGAAATATCCGTGTTGTCAGTGGACTCATCAATAGCCAGTGAAATGTATTTGGCTTCCTTGATCCCGTCAATGACAGCTGGCTGGACATGCTCTGCCAAGACGTGGACACGACGTGCAGCAGTTGAAGCAGAGAGAGGCATTTGTTTGACAGATGCAATAACTCTGTCCATGGATTTGTCGGGGGCAAGTTCCTCCAGAACGGTGACCATGCTCAACTTTAAAAGCTCACTTTCCGTGAAAGGCCGGTTATGTTTGCAAAGCACCCAGGCAGCCTGCAGAGATGCACACATTACTCTCTCTTGATCAGTTAAAGTTCCAGTAATAATGCCATTTGCACGGGAGTAGGCAGATTTCAATGTGGCCATTTTTCTCTGACGGGCCTCTGACTGCTCAGGATATGAATCCTTGAAATTTGTATGTTTAGTGTTGTGGCAACGGCGCAGATTATATTCTTTTGCAACAGCAACAGTTTCATTGCAAATGAGGCATACAGGTGACGCATTTCGGAAGGTTGGCATGATAAATGCGTTCTTTTCAGTCCAGTCATTATTAAAGGATCTGTTTTCCACATCAACTTTTCGTTTCATGGCCTTTGAGAGTGCCATTTTACCGGTGTTAAGAGGCCTTTTCCTTTCACTTCTGCGGTGTTTGTTTTTCAAGTGCTCTATAAATAAAGTTGACTTAATTGAGTTGAGGCAAAATATCTCTATCACTCCTGGTGGTTGACTGTGGTATAGGTGATAGGAGCCTGACTCATAAAGGCTAAAAATGCCTTCAGTTTTGTAATGAAATGGAAAAAAATATAAATAAACATCAAATAATAATGTTATGCCAAAATTTGATTTTTATTTAATTTTTGTTTGAGGGTCCGGCCCCCAAGGTGACTGTCCGGTAAAATTGTGGCCCTCTGACAAATATAGTTGGTGACCCCTGGCTTAGAGTATTTACCCCACTGAGCTCTCAGATATTCATTGATCACTGTGGTGAGGAGTTTATTATAGTATCACTCCCTGTGCATTAGTCAACATACTGCTTTTGCTGAATCACGTCCTGCATTGTCAGTCATCTGAGGACAAGTTTGTCCTGTGTTTTTACTAACATATCAAACTAATACGCAACCATGTGTGCTAAGATTCGTATTGGAAAAATGAGTCAACTGAGCAGACTTTGTGACTCAAGCTCCTGCCATCTGTGCCCCAACTATGAGCACTCTTTAAAACTCATTTAGATCTTTTCTTTTTCTGTTGTTTTGATGTAAAACCACAACCAACTGGGGCTGCTCTGCATTATATACGTCATCCAGCATGATTGGATGGTCACGACTCACTGCATTTATTTATGTTTCACCAATCAGGCTTTTCTTTTAATTTGTCACTCGTATGTAGATGAAGTGCAGGAATGTTCACGTGCGTTTCCTCTTAGTTTATACCGTGTCCAGAGCTCTATAAGTAACCGGTATTTTGAGTATTAAGTGTTGCACATCATTTAGAGCAATAAGTGCGGATAACACACACAATGTGCACGTATCGAGTGAAAGCAAACAAAAAATGCTGCATTATCCTCCCAGAAGCTAACTAGGGTTAGGGTTAGTTTTATAACATCAAGAAGAATTGCAGGTATAGCTGTGTATTATTTGTAGTGCAAGTAAAGATGCACAAAAACATGAAGTAA
The DNA here is from genome assembly GCF_022539595.1 of Amphiprion ocellaris. Lineage (NCBI taxonomy): Eukaryota > Metazoa > Chordata > Actinopteri > Pomacentridae > Amphiprion > Amphiprion ocellaris. Next base: position 1,820,814 of record NC_072779.1, read on the forward strand.
TCTGGAAACACAACAATGTAAGTTAATTATTTAAGCTAACGAGCACTAAAAGTTATCCGATCTGCTGCAGAGAGTCCCTCCACGGTTCCCTGGGAGCAGGTATCAGGTGTGATGTCCACCAGCTAACAGGCTAAAAAGCACAGACCCAGTGTAAATCCCAGCAGTTCCTCAGAGGTCTGTTAGGTATTCTTCAGGCAGCAGTTCTCCCTATGTATGAATGTATGAGAGCTGGTGTTGTTGTCTGCTGAGTTGAGTCGAGGGTGTGTTTGTAATTCTGAACGTTGTCGGTCGGCTGCATGCAGGGAAAACACGCATCTGTCAGTCACAACATGCTCGGCTTAAAGGAGCAACATGCTACTTTTCAGGTCGACTTTCCACAGTTAGTCCGGTTGTTCCGTTGGCTGTAAATCGAAGCTTCATTTATCCCAGAGGTTTCAGACCCAGTAGCACAGAAATGCAGATAAAAGTGAGCTTTTTAGGGAACTGATGTAAACACAGAGGATGTCATTTTTCTACAGCCGTTTCACTGTATAATCAACATTTTATTTCACAATGAAAAGTTACAGAAAAAAAAAGCTTGCCACTTTATAGCTTTGTCTCACAAGTGAGTTTAACGCCATTTAAGGCTTTCCATTATATTGCTGATAAAATATAACATCCAAGTAGGTGGGAGAAGGTGAGAGCTCAGAGTGTGAGCATATGGCTATTTCCTGGAGGCTTTATGCGGCAGTGCAAAGTCGATTGTATCGAACTGCTAAATAAGGCAGCAGAAACTATTAATTTGTTCATTGTTGGGCCAACACCACATATCTGTAGCTTTCTAACTATAGTTGTGTGTGCTGCGCTTTAAAAGGATATTTAATTTTATCCCATTTCTTGTCCGTACCTGCAGCAGCAGCGAGCTATGGGGCTAACCAGACGCTTCACAGAGGGGGAAATAATAGTTTTTAATCATCTTTTCTCACCAAAAACCGAAAAAGTTGTTGTTCTCTGACATTCTGAGAAAGTCACAACCCATTATTATAACTGTGGGGTATCTTCAGCTGGTTTAAGAGGATCCCATGTTTAAGTATTTTGAGGATGATTAGAGTCACTGGCTGCTACAAATTATCATAATTACACTCATAATACTTTAGTAATTATTAGGCCAAGTATTTTCAATGACATCTGGAGAATTCTCTTGGTTTTGCTTTTAATTATTGCTGCCCACCTGATTATATTAATTACTTCTTGTTTTTAAAAAAGGCTGAAATCTGGTGACTGAATAAGGGAAAACCTTCCACTGAGATTCATTATAACCTAGGCCTTATTTTCCTACCTCTGGCCACCACTTCCATCGATTTGCACTCCCTAAACTAATTGTTGAGATGTGGGAAGCGCCGTTACCTCAACAGCATCCAGCGGCATAATGAAAGTGAGCGCTCAGATGATCAGTCAGGCTGTAAACGAGCCAAAACTTATTTGCAAAAATTCGTGCATCATAAAAAAAAGCAAACCTTAATGTAGCCCTCTACCCTGGTGGCAAACTTGTGGCATCTGTGCAGGACGTAACCTTGAATACTAATGCAGAAATCATGGCATTAATTACACCCTTACCTGTCAGCAAGTTCCCTGCTTTTCTGTTCACTGAGTCAAGCTAGCCAGCAGAGTTAACAAAGAAAGTCTGCCTCGGTCACATGAGCCGAGCTGCACCAGCCGCTCAAACATTCACAGTAATTACCTTCCCGGGATTTTTGCTTTGTGATTCTTGTCTTGTCAATATTGCAGCTGAAATCCATCATATAATATTTTTTTTCTCTCTCCCTCTTCTCTCTTTCTCCTCTAGGTGAGTGTCAGTCAACAACCAGTGGATTATTTCATTCAGCCGTGACCCCCTGCTGTGTCCTTCTGCATTGCCTTTTTCCTTTGCATATCCTCATATGATTCCGCCATCAGGTTTGAAAAAGATTACCCCTTTTCACTGTGATTCGGTGTGATTCTGATCAAAGAGAAAAGGCAGCACGTCCAGAGAGAAAAGCCTCATGCGGTGGACTTCAATGGCGTTGTCTCCTCGGCAGCTCTGGCTGCTGTTGGCTTGAGTCATATGGAGATAAAAGTAAATGTCAGCGGTGACGGAGGGCTTTGGTCTTTGTGAGGCGTTCATGGTGTTCATTGTCTCGGCTTGACTTGATCTCTGTTGACTCTGTTTGCTTCCAGGGAGCTAAATGGCTACTGTATTCAGGAAACTTTTGTTTGTCTCTTTTGGGGAGTACTTGTTATTCAGTGGTGTGCTCTCCAGTTTCTAGTGTTTACTGCATGTGGGCTGATTACTGATTACTGTTGACTAGAGAAATGGAATGAAATCACTCGCCGAGTATTTCTGTCTGAGCAAGTCCTCGCATTATTTGGGAGGATGTTTTAAGTGCACAGTTTGTTGGTTTTGCAGCCTCCTGGAGTGTGTTTGCAAGAAAATCTCTGACCTTCTTCAGGCTATTTTAATAAATGATGTGAGATTGTTTGAGCAGAATGAGCAGCTTGACATTGTTGTGATAAATGAGTGTTTATCTGCTGAGGTTAGGGTTGAACCATCATATTGGTCTGCAATGCCACATGTTTCAATCATTTAGAACTCAAAAGCCACACTCTAAAAAAGTAATTCAAGGAGCCTGTCCCCAACCACTCAATTAAATGCTTGGTTGCAAGATTGAAAACCAATCTCATTTATTGATTAGATGAACCTTTTTTGAGTTGCAAACATTATATTGGTGGGTTGGGTTGACATGACCAGCGTCAACTTTTTCTGTTTTTCTGTTCAATTTAAAGTCGAATATCTGCATTACTGGATTACTGAAGTACATTAAGTTCCTGTAATTGGCTTGATAACTTCATTTCTATCTGAACATGGAGGTAAGGCTGCTAACTAGAAACACCTTTGGCTCTAGAAGCAGAACTAATTTCCTTAACTCAGCTTGTTAGTTGAACGTAATCCCATCAGATGCTGTCTTACCTGAACAAGACTCATGCAAACTCTTGCATTATTTATTTTTTTGTGTGCATCCTGCATATAATTCAGTAAATAAACAGTAGTTTGATCCAACAGAGACCAGAGAACACGTATATGCAGATTTGCAGAATAGTCAGTGCAGCCAAAGGGGACTTTCTGCACATATACAACTGGCCGGCTTATTTAATCTCTAGATCATCTTATGTTCAGCATGCTGACCTTATCTCCCAGTAGAACATTAATATTGCATGATTCTGACCAAAGCTGCACGACGATGACTTTAACATCTAATTATTGCATCGATAAATTGAGTAAATTGGATAATAAATACTACAGTTTAACTAAAGAGCAATAGTGAATCGATGTCGAGCAATAGTAGTTGGGTAGTTGAGCTTACATTTGGGCTGTATTTCATTTGTCACTGTAGTTCAGGGCTCAGTGGCACTGAAAGGTAAAGACCATCCATCAGCTGCATTATACTGCAATAATACTTCTTATTAAATGCATGAGTGAGCCAGTTTTGTTCAAATTCTAATTATCCAGTGTCTTTTCCAGCGCTACATTTCAGAAACCGGATCTGCTGTCGATTGTGTTTGTGCAGAGACGTACAAGTCTGACCAGATACTAATTAGAAGATCACAGAGATGCATTCTTCAGGCAGTTATAAGATGTGTACTTACACAACAGGTCCTCCTATTTAATACATGCTGCTTGATTACATTTTGGAATCACCCTGCTATTTAAATTAGGATGTTAATGAGGAAAATGGCGTAACATTAGCAGCTCAGAAGTGTACCGTGATTAAATTAATGTTACATAGTTTAGGGGATAAATTAAGACTAAATGGGTTTTATTTAAAGTGAAAAATGTAAGTAAACAGAGCAGACCCCGAGTATGTGGCAGAGCAGACTGGGTGTCATTTTGGGTATGCATTGGAACTCCATATATAAGAAGATTCCACGATATTGAACAGACATATCTTCCGGGGAGGCTGTGATGAGGACCACTGGAAGCATATTACCCCACCAAAAACCCCGCTGATCTTCCTGACCCCTGGGTTTGCCTCCAACCACGGAGCAAACTTAACATTTTTAAACCCATATACTCTCATATTGTGGGCTTTAATGAACAGCATCAGCCGCTAGGAGCTACTCTGGTTGAAATTTGTAGTGAAATTGCTTTTATAGCTCAGACATTTGGCATAAAAAATGGAAGCTTTGGTCTAAAGCCGCTGTGAAATATTGATAGCAGGATTTGCTGAAGCAATTATGAAACAATATAGTGTGATGTATTGACATAATCTGTTTTTTTCTTTATTTTCGTCTTTTTTTTACTCTACCCTGGTGGTTAAGAGCAGCCTCACCGGCAGTACTGACATACATGTGACGCACACACACATGCACACACACTCCAGTGGTCATTAAAAGCTCACGTCACCAGGGGCATATTCCTGGCAGCACCTGCCAAAGCCATTATCTGCCACCCTGTCCTAGACGAATGCTTTGGCATGCATCTGAGCAATTAGGCCAGATTATTGGCAACCTTCCTTGGCCTTGCCCCATTATCAAGACCACTAATTACTAGCAGTGTTCAGCGTTTCTCTGTCCAGCTCAGTGTGGTGCAGCAGGGAGGAAAGAAATAAAAAATGGAGAAAGACAGAAATGGATGAAGGTGGACCGGCGAAGGTGTGGGGTTTCATTAGAGATATCCACCAGGGGACACCTGTACGGTAGATATGAGAGAGCGTCTGATGTCCTCGTGGGAAATATTTTGTGAGAAGAAAGCGGTTTCCATCCGCGGACTGATTGAAGTCTTTTCCGGGGCGTAATGGTGGCTGATGAGTCGTGGTGGCGAGGCGCTGGCTAGCGTGTTGCTATCGGCAGAGTGGAAAATCATGCCTGCTGGGCAATCACGGCTGTAATGGAGAACGGCGCACAAACAAGGCACATATGGATGCTAGCATGCACACTCAGATGGACTTGTGCACACGTACAGACGCAGAGCAGACAGTATAGAAACGCTCATATCTTCATGCCATGTTGGCTCACTGCATTAGAGGCAGGATTTAACTGTACTGTTGTTCTCAAAATGCCATTTTAGACGGTTTTAATGAACAGGAAAGCTACATTTTGTGTTTTATTCTACAGCCAACAGACCAACAAATGGGAGGGTTTGGTTTGATGGTGGACTAGTTCAAGATAGTTAAGTTTTAAAACCAGTTCAGATGCATGTAAGTGTTGGGAAGCTGACAGGATACTCATCTTTGGGATAATTATTGGACAACTTGTTGTTTTCTTTACCAAGTCAACACAAAAGACCTTAACACTGATCATTTTTACTGAATGCCAAAATGTATTGAAGATAATTATATACAGTAAAATATATCTAAAATGATGATGCAGAGAAGCTCTAATTCCCACTATATCTCACAAAACACTTGTCACCATTATTTAGTGCATAAACTATACATGTACCATCAACTAATGATCCAAACTAAAGTATCACTCGGTTACATGATGTCAAGAACACAACTATCTTTGGTCGCAACAGAGAGGGACACAGTGAGAGTCAATGTTTGAAATCAGTGAACTGCGTCTATTACAACCTTAAGAAGAAAACACAATATAGCTCCACCAAGAAACACACAGGAAGAGACAGAAAGTAGCAGTCAGTGATCTAAAATGTTTTCCAAGAGCTCAACAATACTAGATTTTATAGGCAAATACTGATTTTTAGGAGAGAAGAAACTCTGATTGACAGATCAGCCAGTGTTGTGTGTATGTGTTTGAGCTATATAGTAAAGGGATTATTATGGGGTTGCTGTTTATTAACTTTCCAGCAATATACTTCACAAACTAGTTAGCATCTTAACATGAAGACAACGCTGGACTCCGCACCACTGTGAGCTCTGCTACATGTGCTGCAGACGGTGCTGAGAGGATGTAAATAATAACTGTGTTATATTAGTGTTTCCAAATTACTAAATTAATATTTTTTCTGTACTAGGTTCTGTAAAAGAGAGTTTTTATTATGGCGGATGTCATACAAACCCAGTTTGCACAAAATGATGTTCCTACGCAGCTAAACCGCACTCAGTTATAATTTGAAGGAAACTTATTTTCTCCTGGACTACATTTGTAGTAGAGGAGAAGACACTTTATTTATCTAGTGAAACAGTTCTATAAACCAAACCATATTATTTTTTCAAAACATAACCAATTAGTTTTGGTGCCTAACCTTCACCTCTTCACTTTCTCGAACTGAACCGCATAGACCGTGTCCTTATACCGAACCATAAACCAGTGAAAACTGAAAGTAAACTAACTAAACTTAGCCTGATGGTCTCTCATCCATTGTGAAATGTGAACGTTGGTCTTCTGGCTGAGAGTCTGGTTCTGGTTTCTGCCACCATCTGCACCTCCTACCTCCTTTTTCAGACTGGGAACCTTTCCCACCACATCACAGCAGGAAAATGGCATTCATTCCCAAACAAAGTAGCCTTTAAAACAGATTTGTGAACGCAGATTTGGTTTTTAAAAAATGTAGTTTTGTGCAGACTGGGTTGGTTGGAGAAGAAAGATATTGAAATGTGTTTGAAGGTCCGATACTGGAGGTAATATCAGCCAGCTAATTTATGCTTCAGGCTTTTGAGTCTATGAGCCGACCATAAACTGTAGCCGTATGCTTCTTGTTTGCTGTATTACTGCTGATGTATTAACTTGGAATTATTTAATGTGCTTTCAGTCCATAGTTTTTCCAGTGTTTGTTGGTTCTCCAACTTTAACAGCTCTTGCTGTGATAGCAGCCATAAATCACACGTTTTCTGCCCTCAATCAGATGATGGCAATGACATTTCCAAGAGCTGTTTGGCTGTATAACAGAATCAGGGAGCTTATCTTTAATAAAGGAACGGGCCCCTAACAAATGAGATTCTATCAGAATATTGCCTTGATTATTTACTCATGTCCTATTTACGTCTTAATGCTCCCACCGCTGGGTCCTTCTCCTGCCTCAGGTTTTATCCTCTCCATACACCTGTCTCCACCCGGTGAAAAACTAAAGGTTAGTAAAGGTCTGGGAGATATTCCAAACAGAGAAACCTGCATACTAAGAGCGTGGTCAGTGGAGATATTGCCTCAGACCTCGGCTACAGCTGACATTAGCATCACCAAAGGTCAGATATCACAGATAACTTTTTTCTGAACTACAAGCGGACGGAGGCGTTCTGTGGATGTGTGGCCGTCTGAGCTGCTGTGGTGAACACTCGGTGGATTATAAACTTCATTTGCAGCCACTTTCCTTCCTCCAGTCTCTTTGTCTCTTCCACCATCAGCCCCTTTCATTCCCCTTCCGTGAAGCCTGGCCCTCCTCTGCAGCAGACCGAGCACAGCATGGAGCCTGGAAAGAATGGAAATCAAGCCTTATTAATTCTCCCTGGTGGCTGAAGTAGTCCTGGCCGTGTCAGAGGAGTTTGGAAAGCCGAGTGGAAGAAGGCGAGCGCTTGTCTCGGGGTGATTTCATAGCAGGCGTGTTTGGAGAGGTTTATTTGAACTCTGGAGGGTTTATTCCTTTAATTTGTTTCATTTGGACATGAGAGAGCAATGCCATTTGAAACAAATAACCTCACAGAGACTGTTGGAGATGCAGACTTCAGTTCTCCTCCAAGCAGACTGGTTTAAAGGGGGGTAATGTGATTGGTTCAGCACGAGGAAACAACCCCAAACAGATGCTTTTATTGGTGTAAGGGGACGGATGGAGTCAAAGCAGCCAAAATAAAACCAGTGCAGCAAAACAGATTCTTTTTTTTTTTTTCACCCAAGACAATGTGCTGCATGTGGGACTGCAGTCATGATGAGGTTTAGCAAAAAAAAAAAAAAAAATGCCTCAAAGCAAAGAAGAAACAGCCCTGCACTGCAGTAATATACAGAATTTAACTGATAAAGCTACCTGATGTTTTACTGGAATAACTGGACTAAAAGAAAAAAAAATGGATTGTTTGGAAAAGAACATTTTCTCCTTTTTATGTGATATTTTTATTTATTCACTAAGAATTTGTTTCAGTCTTGGTTTTCTAAAGAAAGGGATTTTTTCTGTTTTGTTCCTGCAGTGTAGAATAATATACTGAACATTTTGCAGAGCGTGCAGCAGCATTTGTCTTCTTTTAGAGGCAACCAAAGCAGTATGCACCATTCAATATCACAGTTTCATCATATTTATACAGTGTAGTGCAGTTTGTAGTGTTTAGTTTGAGATACTTCTCAATGCATAGATGCTGCAACCACAAGAAAATGGAGCAGATTCTCTCCACAAGTTTAGGAAAATGTCAAGAGTTGAAAAGCTACCAAGTGGACCATGAGGTTAGATTGTTTTTAATGTAGTTTTTACTTATATTTTAGGGTACGTTGATTTTTTTGTGTGTGTAAATGGAACACTGTCCCTCTGAAAATGATTCATCTAGTCTGAGCTGTTCTTCTACTACATCCAGTTCAATCAGACACAGCAAATCAAAATGTGGTGAAAAGGACAACGTGTGGCTAAAACAGTATGTGACTAGAAAAGTGCTAGACGCTTCTACGGAGCTGTGAAAAGTATTTGAAATCTCATATCTTTACATATTTGTCACACCTGAATGTTCCAGATCATCATTTATTTATTATTAAACAGAAAACCCACAAAACACAAAATGCAGTTTTTTAATGATTATTTATTGAAAATTTATTGAAAACCTATGAAAAAGTAATTAAACTCAACAAGTGGTTGATTAAATGTTTATTCCAGCTTGTGATGAGTTTTTTAAATCACCATGGATTCATTGTGGTCCACTCTTTTCTGCAGAATAGTTTTATTTTGGCCACATTAGATGGTTTACAATCACAAACTGCTCTTTTAAGGTGTTGTCTCAGCATCTCAGTTGGCTTGAAGTCCAGACTTTGACTTGGCTGCTTGAGCCTTCATTTTGGTGGACTTGTTTGCAAAAACTGAAGATAACTGTAGGGGGAATACTTTTTCATAATGCTGTAGTTGTATCCAGAAATATGCGTATTTCTGACGGGTAAAAATCCAGACATAAATCCAGCGATGGCTTGTCAATGAGTCGGTTTAAAACTACTGTGAGCTCCTTTACATGCTGTGATTAAGTTGTCTATAGAGTCGTGTATTTAGTGAGATGACTCGTGTTTTTTTTGTCATGTTGCCAAATTGTGTTAACAGCTTAATCACTGTTTTCTAAATGTGCGGTGTCGCTAGTGGTTCCATCACTGAGCCGTGTGTCCTTTTCCCAGTGATCAGCTGGACGGATCAGTCAGTTTGTCACCTGAGGCAGGTCCCAAACTTTCATTTAAAATGCTGTGTGGCTTTTTTCTCCTCCCTTTCATGCTTTACTTTAATCATATGCGGCTGTGTTGATGTGATTTTTGCATCTTCGTCGCATCCCAACAATAAAAGCTCCTCCTCATGAGGTCTCCAACACTTTTAGAGACACTTGAGGAAAGTTGTGTGGCTGAAAAGTTCCCGCCATGCCGATCCTTTCATCTTTAATGGGAGCCTTGTCTTAAATTGGGAGCCCTCCTGCTGCGGTTCTGAACCTTTGTCCGTCGTCGGAGATTGAAAAATGCTCAGGCAGGCCGTATCTAACGCTGGGTTTGCATCTGCCATTCCCTTTAAAAACGACCTCATGGTGCAGCGACAAAAAGGCATTTTAATAGGCCTCAGATGAATTATCTATAACTACGACTGAATAAATCTTTAATCGCTGTAATGAACTTTAGAGTATGGATTCAAAAAGCCATTTAGCTGATAAATGACCCATGGAGGGCTCTGATACCAGGATAAATCAAAAGAGGCTGGGGTCTTCACTTTTCCTTTTCTTTCTTTCTTTTTCTTTTCACACTAAAGACCAGCTGATTTGAATAATTGACTTTTGAGTAGAGCCGCTCCGAACACGTCTGCTGATAAGCAAGAAGAAAAAAAAAAGAAAAGCTGTTTGAATCGCAAGAAAACACTGATTCAGTTTCTCATCTGGGATAAAGGGGAGGATGAGGCAGCATCTCCAGGGAACACATCTGCCTCTCCGGCTTGTTCTTCGTGTTCGGACTGACCCGGATCTCCCTTTAGAGCCCAGGATGAGCAGAAGATGTGACTTCCAGTGATCCTCCTCACATGCTGCTGGTTCTGCTTAGCTTTCCAAAATGACAGCATAAGGTCAAGCACTTCATCTATTTTTATTCTTCCTTTTTTTTCTTTCCGGTGGCCGGACTGCGGCCGGCTCGTGTCACGTTTAATACCTGCAGCCGTTAACTGCCAAACATTCCTCAACCTGCCTTCAATGTACACAAGGAAAATATGAGAGCTTCTGTCTGCGTCAGCACTTCTGGATGTGTTTCCAGCCGTGCTCATATTTCAGCAGGGAAGTGAGACTGTCTCTTTTTTTATTTTATACCTGTATATATTATGTGTGTCATTTTGATTTATTGGTTGACAAAAGCCGCATCTATCCGCAGGCTGGCTCTCCAAACCGCTGGTCCTGCTTCCCCCCCGGCTGGATTAGTTGGTGATCCTGATTTCTGCAGAGCTGCAATATTCCAGCAAATGAGGCACAGAATAGGAGCAAGAGTACATGAGTATTAGAGCCAGTGGGACCAGTGTTGGTCATCACGCCCCATCAGCTGGACTCACTGTTGGTTGGACTTTTATCCAAACCCAGAAGCATCATGACTCTTACTTCAGCCGAGCCGTTTACCCCAACGAGCCTCATTGTTCCTGTAATATATTCAGAATATCCGTCGGAGCTGTAAACAAACAACAAAGTATGAAATATGAAGCTAACATTTCTGGCCCTCGCTCAGAAACACTATGCATCACTATCAATTAGGTTTTTATGAAGATGAATTGCTTTCATACTTTCTCCACAGTTGCTCTTCTTTCATGTAGAACTCTGAATCAGTGATGTTCAGGCGGCGCTCCGACCTCGTTTGAGCTCTGCTCCGCTGGGCGTTAGTTTAAGATGAGATCACAAGGCCTCCTCACAGTTCGACTGTTTCCTTGTGAGCCGGTCGCTTTGGAGTTTCCTGCCCACTAGTCTGTAAGAAATCCAGCGTCTGCTTTGTCTTTTTGTTTTCTTACTCGCTTGCCAATCCTAAATGGGTTGGTTCCTGCTGCTCAGATCAGCTAGCATCCACCCAAATCCTTTTAAATGAGAATCTAAAAACTTGTCAGAATCTGCTGGGTTTCTCCTCATCACATTTCAGTTTGAAATGGGTGATTTCTTTTGGTTTTGGTTCTCGCTGCCGCCCACTTTTTCAACTTTCCTCCTTGGTGTTGAGGAAGGAGGACATTAGGAATTCAAAGGAGGCCGCTGTTTACTGACAGGGTGGTGCGACCTTCCCCACGGGGCTCCAAGGTTCTCAGCTTTGACAATCACTGGGCTCAAAGTGACTGAGGACAACGACGACTGAGATGAAGCAGAGGAAATAATATTCGGCAGGGAACCTGCTAAAACAGCGCTGCCAATTCCCTTCACTAAGGAGCTGTCATTTTGCCAAATGATGCGCGTCACTGGGTTTCACTTTCCTTTTTTCCCTGCCACTGCTTTACAGAGTTGTTTCTGCATTTGAAAGCCTACTTATTACCATCTTTGAGCTCTAGCAGAAATGGTTTTTCAGCGGTGGAGATGCTTCTGACAGCTCGCTGGGGGAATGTAGTGTTTGGTGTAGGAGAGATATTCATGTGAAATACGGCATCGAGTCAGCTTTGGCGTCACACAGCAGTCATGGGAAATATAGGGTGTTAGAAGAGAGCTTTGTTAAAAAATATCTGTTTATACTGAAACGTCAGGATGATTGAATTATGACTGATGATAGCGGAGGACTTTCTCCAACCTGGTCTGACTAGAAAGCAGCTCTGAAACAGTTCAGACCTCACAGCTGTGCATCCAGTAAAGTTTCCATCTGCTATCTTTTAGGAATATAGAGCAGAGGATTACATCATTTATGATGGACTGGTTTTTAAATAAATGAATTAGTCTATTATAATACAGAGGAGGACTGACAAGCAACAAGGCCTCATCCAGAATCAAACTATTATGAAGTGGTTGATGTAAAACAGAGCAATTTATTTAGTACCATGACTCATTTCTGAAACTTATCTAGAGTGAATAATCATATATTTTTAAAAAGTTGTCATATAGAGCTTTAAAAAATCTTAAATGTCCTTAAAATAAATCTGTTTCAGAAAGTACAAAGGAGGAGCAGAGCCAGAAACTAAGCACCATTTCCCTCATCTCTTTCTCTTAATTGGTGAATAAAATCCTTGTTATAAAAACCAGTTAGTGTTAAAAGCAGCTGTGATCTGCTTCTTACGATCTTTATCACATCCTAATAACTGAAAAACTGCAGTTTGTGGTTTTCACACTTTTTAGTTCCACCGCCTTCCTCCTGAATGTTTTACTGCAGCCACACTTATACTTATTTTATTATCTTTTATTCTCCCCATCTGATGTTTTGTGAAATCATAAACCATGTAAAAAAAAAAAAGAAAAAAAAAAAGAAGAAAAGTTTAATTGCATCCATGATGTCTCCTACCTGATGAACCTTGTAGCATCCAGTGATATCTGCTACCAACACATTATTTTCTTTTCTGGAGTCACAACAACTGTAGTACAGATTTTAAATGGCAATGTTCATGTAAATTTCTTTAAATAATCTATGTAATGGAAGAAGGTTTTGTATTTCTCATTTTACTGCGGTACCCAACTTGATATATTGATTTTACCAATATTATTATTATATCAATAACAGTGTTGTCTGATATGCATCAAAATGAAAACTTTAATTCATAGAACATAGTACAGAAAATGATGCTTGGAGCAGCTCCGAGTTTATTGTTGGAAATACTTCCAGCTATGTCTGCAGCACATGTAGCAGAGTATGTATCACAGCTGAGCAGATGGTGGTGTGGAGTCAAGTGGTGTCTCTCTGATATGTGTCCATATGAACACTTTCTTTTGTAGAACATGATGCATTAAAAGTTACGTGGGATGATTCAGAGATGGTGTCATCACATAGTTTTGTCCATCAGAGTAGCTTTTGTGACGTCTGCAGCGCATGTAGCAGAGAACGCATCACAGCTGAGCAGATAGTGGTGTGGAGTTGAGCTTTGTCTGCTTGGTAAGTTGCTAACTAGCTTATGAAATAAATTGCTGGAAAGCTAACAAACAATGAGCACTTTTCAGTATAAGTCCAACATACTATATAGATTATTATTTATACTCCCTGTAATCGGTATCAGTAATCGGTAAATCCAGTATCAGGTATTACATCGGTTTTATATCTTACAGCAGTGAGCAGAGATAGAAACTTTTCCAATCTTTGTGCTGAAATGCAGCTTCTAGCTCTGATACCTACCTGCTGGTCATCTGATCTAAATCTGTACCAATCATGTAGAAAGGCCCGGACGTTAAATAGCCTTACATTTAGCAGCAGTGCAGGAGGTCGCTACATTCCCTGCTGGAGTGCTGAAGGTTAAACGTGCACTAGATGTTGGATTAATGGCAGGGCATCAGCGTATTATTTCTGCAGCAGCACTAAACTGAATAGAGTTTGTGTTTGCCCCTTCATTTATATTCCTCGTCCTTTGCCAGTGTGCTTTTCACTGCGACCATTGAATGGAAAATTAGCACCGGATACTACTTATGGATCCAATAAACATTTAGTACAAATTGCTGTCATTACATAAGATAGCTGTGGGCCCCCGGTGTGCCAGACGTGGCCCTGGAAATTAAAACGGAGGACTAAAAAGCCAGCCTCGACTCTGAATGACACCCTCCTGCCCACCCTATTATTATTCAACCTATCTACACATAACAGATACTTATAAAGCCGTTGCTCTTTCACGTGCCTCCATCGGTGATTGGGTTCATCATAATGCAGCAGCATTAGTGGCTGGCACCATTATCTGTCCCCGGAGCAGGCTGGTTAGCCGGCTGACTGGCAGGCTGGGTGGAGGTGTAGTAACAAGGACTCTATTTCTCTATCTGCTGCCATGTCTCCTCTGCATGGACGCTCATTTCTTATTTATGGGTGTGACACCACCAGGCATCCATCCATCAGTGTGTGTGAAGCACGTCCACATGTACAGCATGTAGCGGGATATCACGTGTCGCACACACAGATCTCAGCACGTTGGACACGCCGCTGACATGGCTTTAGCCGAGATTTTCCAGGATTAGATCAGATCAGCCACAGAAGTGAATAAATAATTGGAAATAGATTGTGTTTGAGCGGTTATGAGCTTCAGGGATCTGATTCATCATGAAAGCAACACTTGTTTTAGCTAAAGAACAGCATAGAAAGAGCTTTTTCATTTACTGACATGTGCAGCATCTACACAGGAGGTGAACAATTTCGATGACTTTAAATGATGCCGATTGATTTATTGTTTTTACCCTAAATATTAGATGCTGCTAAACAGTTAAACCAAGAATAAGATGATCTGTTATCGGAGGAATCCTCCCAACCACCACCCAGTCTAGATGATCACATGAACACTTTTATTAAACTACAATGTAAACAGACATTGAAGCAGTGAAGATTTGAAGAATTTAAAGCTGCATCTCCTCCACCTCCTGCACTGTTTAACTCCAGGAGATAGACGAGGATGTTTGGTGAGATGGAGACGCTGTCATTGTGGGGGAGTTGATAACAGATGCTGTCTATCACCGTTCACTCTCCCTGCACACTTCACCACATGTTATGTCTCATGCTACACACACACACACACACACACACACACACACACACACACACACACACACACACACACACACACACACACACACACACACACACATCACGAACAATCACAGCGTGGAGAAAGTGTCTATTATTAAACATCTCCCATATGGAATGGGCAGATATAGAAGCTGACCGCTAAACTCTTCCATCTAGTGAACACACACACACTCACACGTACACACACACCTTCCTACCTACAGATGTATGGACACACACACACACACACGCACACACACACTCACACTAAAAAAGCCTGATTCCCCAGACTTGCTCACTGGCCTGTGGTTGATGTGACATCCTCAGCCCCTGCAGTGATGCTCAGAGATGAGCCACAATGGTGAGAGTGACACACACACACACACACACACACACACACCCACACACACACACACACACACACACACACACACACACACACACACACACACACACACACACACATTAAAGATGGATCTGGTGACCTATGCCTTGCAGACTTCAGCCATGCTCGCTGGTCCTTGGATGATGAGTGGCAGGCTGCTCCTCTCTGTCTGTCCTCCTCTTCATCTCCATCCTCCTCTTCCTCTCTATCCTCCTCTTCCTCTCCATCCCCCTCCTCTTCCTCTCCATCCTCCTCTCTTTCTCCATCTTCCTCTCCCATCCATCCTCCTCTTCCTCTCCATCCTCCTCCTCTTCCTCTCCATCCTCCTCTTCTTCCTCTCTCTCTCCATCTTCCTCTTCCTCTCCATTTCCAGACCTGTTGGAATCCCAGTTTGTTTCCAGCCTGCAGAAGGAGAATAAGGCAGGATTTTTTTTACTCCTCTTTCCAGTTTAAATGACAGGAGGAGCTAATGGTGTTGATCAGTACCTGTGGGTCAGACAGAACTCATGTTTGGACATTTAAACACACTTTCTTCATGTGATGTTGATGTCTCCTTCTTACAAAGTAAAAATGTCATTTATTAGTATGATAGAGGCTACCGGTAGACAGTGTGACTAGTAGCTCATGAAGGTTAACCCTATGAACCCCAAAATCAACCAACCAGTTTAAAAGACTTGTTATATAAACACAAATAACCAAAACTACAGCATGTATTATAGTCAGAAACTGTAAAAACAGAAAGAATTGTCAGGCTTTTAACTTTTCTTGAACTAATATTCTGTGATGTGCCCTCCCTGTGGAAAACTGAACCAAATCTAAGCTTAGAATAGTGATATTTCATGAAAATCACTTTATTCTGCATGTCTCATTTAAAGATTCGCCAAAAAGAAACCGTTTGCATCACCCAGATTCTGTAAAAAAACAAAAAATTCATCACCCATTGGTGTGACTGTGAAGCCAGAAGTGAGTCAGCTGTGATCAACAGTTGTTGAATAAAATTCAACGAATATTCAGCTGAACTGAGGCTGTGCTTTCACATAGCAGATAGGGGACGAGTATGAAAACAAATAAAAATATAAGCAGTAAAATATCTGTAGTATTTAAAGTCAACATTTATTTTGATTTCTAGTATTTATAAAATGTTTGGCCACTTGTTTTAAATGTTTTTTAAGTGTTGATTCCAGGTTTTTTAAAAATTTTTGTAAAAACTGTAATCCAAAGAAAAGACTTACGTTTTCTTTTTCTATGATTAATATATTAACTTTGTCGTTCTGCACAGAGGACATGTCTCTTTATTTCTAGTCATTATTGTTCTGTTTCTGTAGAGCTGCAGGACTTTATAATGCAGTTAAAAATGAAACCACAGTAAGAAAACCAGGAAATCCACTGGAACTCTGCAGGACACTTCCCCCCAGAGATTCACCAAACTCTTCATTCACCGGATGCAGATGCTTAATGATGTATTTGGAGCTCCTGAGGTGTGGATGTACTGCTGCTGTGTTTTTAGGGCTCATATACGGACCATGGACAGTCCCATTCTTCTGGTCCAGTCTGTTGACTTCATCCTGGTGTCCTGAACAAAATAATTTACCGCCTCAGTGCTTCTGCTCCAGTTTTATTTCATGATTTTTTTAGTGGCCCTAACAGCTCCAGAGCCTGATGATACGAGGTCTGTTGTTTTGTGTTTGTGGTGCTCAGAAGACGTGTAATCACATTATAGCAAGTTCTTTTTGAATCATTATGGGATATTTCTCAGGGACTGACTGGTCAGGATGCTAAAACGATCCAGTAACATTCCTGGGATCTTTTTGTTTTGAATAAATAGAGCAGTTAGTTTGACTGCCTGTACTCAGAAATTAGATTGTTTTGATGGCAAACTGTTGCTTTCTTACATATAAATGATGAAACACATTAAAAATACATACAGTTGTGCTCACAAGTTTGCATGAACACATGAATGATCAGACAATAAATGACTAACCCTATAAATGAAAGAAAAGTTTTTCCATGATCACAGATTTTTTTTTTTAAAAAAGGACACTCTTTCCCAGACTTTTCCAGACTATGTAAACTCATGTATATCTGTTAAAGACTGGTTAAGATAAAACTGCTAATTCATGCATCTTTAAGCCAGATATGTCTTTAAATTCTGATATTATGAGATTGCCGGTTATTTTTGGATCTCTGTGGACTTTCTGAGTGAAGATTATGTTTTCATAGAGCAACCAGCTTCCTTGTCCTTTCAGATTAAGAGCTTCAGTGAATCCTCTAATGCTGTTTTCAGCAGTTGCATCAGTGCAGCTGGAACCTGGAGGCTGACTGGACTGACAGTGATTCCTGTCACTGTGTTGTCTGCATGCACTGGAATGCTGCTTATTTATTCTGTGAATATCCTCCTGTGTATTCATAAACATTAAATAATGACGTCGTTATCAGCTTTACTAGATTTCCAATCTGATGCAAGGTTTGCAGCGGGGGAATAGAGAGAATCCTGACATGACCAGAGTCTGTCTTTCTGCCTCAGTGATATGAATATTATGATATAAATACAGAAATATGGTGTCATTGAATAGCAGAGGTGAAAAAGACGGAGTTAGAGGTGGTTTTACTGTCACCAGGCAGGCGAGAGCTGTAGCTTTTTACTGTGTTCCACTTTGCTGTCCTGAAATGTTTAATCTTTGGTTCATGGTGGGATTTAAACCCATTTAAATCCAGTGGCTGGGAGCCACTCTGGACATGTTTTGGGGCGTTCTGTGGATTTTATCCCAGGGCTAAGTGCTGTGTAAAAGGTTTATTGACTCATGACGTCCTGTAGTTCATTAAATCATTAACCCACTCAGCGGATAGATTCCACTTCACGAATTTACTAGGTTTACTTTGAGACAAAGGAAAAAGCTGCACAGAATAATCAGAACATCAGGAGTCTTCTGCTCAACAATGATTTACTTCAAAGTTTCAATATATAAAATACTTTACATGATTGTTTTTTTGTTGAGCAAAATTGTCCATCGACCCACTTTAATTTTTTTTCTTAAATGTGAGGCTATGTTTGACAGATAATATCTCAGGAACTATTAAAGATAAAACCCTGAAATTTTCACTGTTATTTCTCATTATTTTATTGGGTCAAATCCTTGATTTTAACTGGAGATTTTTTAACCTCTCTGTTTGCTCTAAAGTTTTTCTGAAGAACACTGATCGGGTTTTCCAGGGCTGATACTGAATATCTGTCCTTAAGAAGTCCGATAACTGATATTTTTGAACTGATATTCTGGATGGTTACAGTAAAAATGAAACTCTTGGTGTTGAAACTTAGAATAACCCAAACTCCAAGACAAGACTTTGTTGAAATATTTACATGTTTTACTTAAATTGAATTAACCGATAGCTTTTTAATAATTATACTGCAATGATATAGGCTAATACACATGACATGCAACCAATCAGAAAGACCACAGAGTGACTAGATAGAGGTAAACAGCTGCATCCAAGATAAAATAGCAGTTTGTGTCACTGAGGATGGGTCTGGACAATAATGATGGAGATAATCAGAAAAATGGTGAATATTGTATCTGATAATTGACTGATCCCTTTAACATACTTCAGTGTTTGGTGAACAGGTTTTTCATTGGTCAAGTCTTCCAAACAATGTCCCATAATTCTGACCTTTTCTCTACGATGCTGCAGAGTTCACAACCGGTTCCTCATTTGTTTACTGCTAATGCCTCTGGTCCTTCCTAAATAGACACATCCTGGTTCCAGGGTCCTCTTGAAAAATGACTCTATTATGAAGAAGTCAAGCAGCCAGAATAGCCGTTGGTTGAATGAGAGAACTGATTTATCATCAGACAGTTATAGTACTCAGAATGTGCAGAGTATTTCTCATCCATAGCTGATCAGGAATCCATCAAATCATGTTCCTCGCTGTAAATACAACCACTGTAGGGTCTAAAACCAAAATACCACAAATCTGAACCTCCAATATTCCATCCCTACAGATACAGACGGGTCTTTATTGGACCTAATAGAATATTGAACATTGAAGAAACGTTCATGTGCATCATTGAGGTTAGAAATCACTGAAGCTTCACCTAATTAATGGAGGGTTGAATATTTTCCTCTCAGCAATATGAGGTGAACTCAGCCACAGCAAAGGAAACACACACCAACATGACTCAGTTTTTCACTGCCAGGAACTGTTAAACAGGATGAATTAGCAGATTTAGAAATTTTCAACTGACATGACTGATGATGATGATGTTAGAAAATGTTTCCAAATATGTGCTTAGAATCAGATTTTACCAAAGTTACTTCATTCTACACATCTTGCTTTAAAAAACCGTTAGCACTATTCAGATTCTGTAAAAGAAAAACTAAAAATTCTGCCTGTATCAATGCCTTGAGGGGCTCAGCTGGAAGCAGCCGTCATGTGGAAGAAATTCAGTTTTCAGCTGAACTGCAGGCAGTGTTTTCACAGAGCAAATAGAAGTATAGAATCAAATTAAAATGAAAGTAGTAAAATATCTATAGTATGAGACTCACCATTTTTCCTCTCAGTTTTTGTAAAAATATCTATTCTGAATGAGCAGTGACATTTTAACGTTTTCATACAGCACAGAAGACATTTTAGACTTCTCTCTATTTCTAGCCATAGTTGTTCTGTTTCCGTAGTGGTGCAGGATTTTATATTACAGTGATAAATGAGCTCACAGTGAGTAAAAATGGCACAAATTCCTCTCTGTCTTCTCATATCTGTCTGATACAGAAGGAACAATAAAAGCACTCAGAGAGCAGTTCTCCTCCAAGGCTGCTCAGTCCTCCTCCAAGGCTGCTCAGTCCTCCTCCAAGGCTGCTCAGTCGGATACCAAATCACGTGACCTAAATGTGTAGCGGGCAGTGGGAACTGATGGGACTCAGAAACACCCCCACAATTTAATCAGTTGTTCCTTGTATGATTGCTGATGGATAAGTCCTGATAAGTCCTCAGTGGTGGATTTGTAGCAGGATCACAATCATGTGATCATCAGCAGGCAGCTGGCATAGTGTTCACTTGTTGTCATGGTTACAATGTAACGATCTGTGCCGGTCCAGATCAGCATGGCGTGTTCACATTACACTAAACATTTCTAAATATATATTCAGTGAAACTTCAGTGCAGCACACATCCGTCCACACAGAAAAGGCAAATACATCCCAGGCAAATAGAAGCAAAGGAGTGAGTGAATCCTAAGCAGGACTGCAGGAAAAACTAGAAACACTCTGTACTGACTTTACACTACATCATTAGAGAACATTATGTTTACACCTGAATACACCTGCCAGTTTCCCACACGTCTGTCTAATGTATGGCTGTTTATCAGTGTGTTTGATTTTCACTTTCCTGTGTTAATATAGACGGTGCATGAGTTAGTCGGGTATTGTTCGTGCACACACATCCCCTAACGTGCACACACATCCCCTAACGTGCACACACATCCCCTAACGTGCACACACATCTCCTAATGTGCACACTGACACACACAAAGCAAAGAGACTCTCCTGTGACTCACAGTTGCTGAGGCAGAGGAGGCTTGTTGCTTCTCCATTTATCTCTATTTTCGTTCTGTCATAACACACACACACACACACACACACACACACACACACACACATACATAAAGGGCTGTTTTGCATTGACTTGCCTTCCCTCCTCCTCACTTCTTCAGCTCTGTTTCAGTCTCCCTTTATTCCTGCCTTTCATTTTTATCTCAGTACTTTTTTTATTTTTATTTTCTTCTATTATTTCTCCACATCTGATTCCCTCCACCTGCCCTCTCTTTGCATCCGTCTCTCTCCACCAGGCGTTTCTCTTCTGTTCTTCCCTCCCTGCAGGCTTCTCATTGGGAGAATGAGAACTGTGTGTACGTTTAGACCCTCAGTCACATTTATTTCACATGGAGCTAAAACAGCTTCTTTTACCAATAAGTGAGGCTCTCATGAAGTGGAGTAAACTTAAATATGTCTACCTATCTATTTTGCCACGATACAGGAGATTTGGATGTCCCAAGTTCCACAATTGCCAGTATGAAATCAGTGTATTTAAAATCAACTCTGTTATTTTGAAAAAAAGACTAAACAAAAGAGTAAACAGCTCACATTATTAGCTACTGCTTCATGCTAACACACACCGCTAACAGCAGCTCACATATGTGTGTGTGTGTGTGTGTGTGTGTGTGTGTGTGTGTGTGTGTGTGTGTGTGTGTGTGTGTGTGTGTGTGTGTGTGTGTGTGTATATATATATATATATATATATATATATATATATATATATATACTGTGACGTTTTAGGTAGCATTGAAAATAAATACTAGTTAGATAGTTTAGTTCTCCTCACATCTCTCATCATACTTACCAGTCAGCTGCTGTGAGTTTTCTCTTTTTAACAAGAATTTTACTCTATTTTGCCGGGGTTTTTTTTTTCTTGAGAGTCATTATTAAGCTGCTGTCAGTGAAAGCCAACACATCCTGGAGAAGTGTCACACTGAAGGCCTTTTACTCTTTCACAGACGGGAGCCTGACGTCAGTTAAAAACAGCAAAGTAGCTGCACTGATTATTAGCTGAAAACAATGATCTTTGTTGGAGAACGGAAAAGTCGGGGCAACAAAGTGGGAGAGAATCAGCGCAAGTGAATAAGAGTTTGTTGAGTTTACACAGCAGATTATAACGAGAGCCGATCAGAACAAAGAGACGATGCAGCTGAATTATTGGAGAACTTCTGGATTCTTCACACATGGCTTCTCTTTCTGAAGTGTCTTTGATACCTGGCTTCCCTCCATCGGCCGGATACTGGCTTCGCTCCACAGGATCTCTGAAACCACCGCGTCCATTCTCTCTGCGTCTGTCCTCCTCTGTTCCGGTGGTTCTCTTTTTTTTTTCAACTGTCCCAGATTAAAGGCTCGTCTCCACTCCAGAAACCTGCCAGCCTCCAGCCTGTTGATGGGCTTGGAACAGGGTCACAGCTCTGATCTGGTCCAAGAGGCTGCCTTTGAAGCAGGCTGGGACGCAACACACACACACACACACACACACACACACACACACACACACACACACACACACACACACACACACACACACACACACACACACACACATACTCGTACTCGTACTTCCAGTCCCTCCATGCGGTGATGAAGTGGCCGGAGTGCGACTCCTCTCCTGCTCCTTTTCTGTTAATGAAGTCGGCTAATACTCAGGCATGGACGGTAGAACGGAGGATGGAGTCCAGGGAGGCTGTTTGGTGGGAAATGTAACTCTGGAAGTTAATCAACTCATCTTTGTGCCAGAGCTGAGGATGAAGATCATCCAACATGCACAAGAAATTTACACATAAGAGTCAATATATAACTGCAGATCTTTTTGTGTCATAGTTGGCATTTTTGCTGTTTTCAGGCCTAAAATCAACATATAACAACTATAACCAAACATAAATATAATATATAAATATAATACATAAATATTATATATACAATTGAGTAAAATTGGAATGAAAAGTTGTTTCTAAAGAATTGAGGACAAATTTCATGTCATTCTGGACTAATTTCACTTTGGACAATTTTTGAGTCATTTTGGAAAATTTTCTTGTCATTTTCAACAAGTTTTATGTCAGCTTGGATCTTTTCTCATCATTTTAGATAATTTTTGTGTCTTTGGGATAATTTTCAAGTCACTGAGGACAAATTTCATGTCATTCTGGACTAATTTTCCGTAATTATGGATCATTTTCAAGTCATTCTGGACGGATAATTCTAAAATTGTGTGACTTTTTGTATCATAGTTGACATTTTAGTGATATCCAGTCATGGAATTTGTGAAGACATGATCATAATAAACCTAAAAAACATTAGTTTTTTAGCTTGTAATTAAAATGTATGCAGATATATCCCATGGACTTCAAAAGTCCCTCAGTTATATATTGACCGGTATGATTTTTAATTCTTTCATCTACAGAAGTCTCCTTTCAAAGTCCTGCTAATTATGATGACATACTTGCAGTTTTTTCCTCATTTGGTCGCTGTGCCGTGGATCTGTTTGAGCTGCTCATTAATTCTGGAGTCTGAGCGGCTGTTTGTCTCTTTGTCCAACTCCACTAGCATCAGAAAGTTTTAGAGAACACCTTGAAAAGTAGGAGCGGTGGCGGACCACGTCGCTGCCACATTATCCAGCCATAATTAATTCCAGGAAGTGTGAAGTGTGTCACGCTAAAAGGCAGGGTGCCGTTTGATATTCATGAGGTGTCATCCTGTTTCAAATGTCCCCTCCAGTGTTAGCGTGACAAAATGCACTTCTGTTCAATCCCAGGCCTCCCGCCGATCCTAACCGGAGACTCATCGCTCATTTCCACTGTGGTCAGAGGATGGGAGGTTCGGCCTGGTGTGTGTGGGGGGCCTGGTGTGTGTTGGGGGCCTGGTGTGTGTTGGGGGTCTGGTGTGTTGGGGGTCTGGTGTGTTGGGGGTCTGGTGTGTGTTGGGGGTCTGGTGTGTGTTGGGGGTCTGGTGTGTTGGGGGTCTGGTGTGTGTTGGGGTCTGGTGTGTGTTGGGGGCCTGGTGTGTTGGGGGTCTGGTGTGTTGGGGGTCTGGTGTGTGTTGGGGTCTGGTGTGTGTTGGGGGCCTGGTGTGTTGGGGGTCTGGTGTGTTGGGGGTCTGGTGTGTGTTGGGGTCTGGTGTGTGTTGGGGGCCTGGTGTGTTGGGGGTCTGGTGTGTTGTGGGCCTGGTGTGTTGGGGGTCTGGTGTGTGTTGGGGGCCTGGTGTGTTGGGGGTCTGGTGTGTTGGGGGTCTGGTGTGTGTTGGGGGCCTGGTGTGTTGGGGGGTCTGGTGTGTTGGGGGTCTGGTGTGTTGGGGGTCTGGTGTGTGTTGGGGGTCTGGTGTGTGTTGGGGGTCTGGTGTGTTGGGGGCCTGGTGTGTTGGGGGTCTGGTGTGTGTTGGGGGTCTGGTGTGTGTTGGGGGTCTGGTGTGTTGGGGGCCTGGTGTGTTGGGGGTCTGGTGTGTGTTGGGGGTCTGGTGTGTGTTGGGGGTCTGGTGTGTGTTGGGGGTCTGGTGTGTGTTGGGGGCCTGGTGTGTTGGGGGTCTGGTGTGTGTTGGGGGTCTGGTGTGTGTTGGGGGTCTGGTGTGTGTTGGGGGTCTGGTGTGTTGGGGGTC
Source organism: Amphiprion ocellaris (assembly GCF_022539595.1). Classification (NCBI taxonomy): domain Eukaryota; kingdom Metazoa; phylum Chordata; class Actinopteri; family Pomacentridae; genus Amphiprion; species Amphiprion ocellaris. Next base: position 1,845,124 of record NC_072779.1, read on the forward strand.
TGGTGTGTGTTGGGGGTCTGGTGTGTGTTGGGGGTCTGGTGTGTGTTGGGGGTCTGGTGTGTGTTGGGGGTCTGGTGTGTTGGGGGTCTGGTGTGTGTTGGGGGTCTGGTGTGTGTTGGGGGTCTGGTGTGTTGGGGGCCTGGTGTGTGTTGGGGGCCTGGTGTGTTGGGGGCCTGGTGTGTTGGGGGTCTGGTGTGTTGGGGGTCTGGTGTGTGTTGGGGGTCTGGTGTGTGTTGGGGGTCTGGTGTGTGTTGGGGGTCTGGTGTGTTGGGGGCCTGGTGTGTTGGGGGTCTGGTGTGTGTTGGGGGTCTGGTGTGTTGGGGGCCTGGTGTGTTGGGGGTCTGGTGTGTTGGGGGCCTGGTGTGTGTTGGGGGTCTGGTGTGTTGGGGGTCTGGTGTGTGTTGGGGGTCTGGTGTGTTGGGGGCCTGGTGTGTGTTGGGGGCCTGGTGTGTTGGGGGCCTGGTGTGTTGGGGGTCTGGTGTGTTGGGGGTCTGGTGTGTGTTGGGGGCCTGGTGTGTTGGGGGCCTGGTGTGTGTTGGGGGTCTGGTGTGTTGGGGGCCTGGTGTGTTGGGGGTCTGGTGTGTTGGGGGCCTGGTGTGTGTTGGGGGCCTGGTGTGTTGGGGGCCTGGTGTGTTGGGGGTCTGGTGTGTTGGGGGTCTGGTGTGTTGGGGGTCTGGTGTGTGTTGGGGGCCTGGTGTGTGTTGGGGGCCTGGTGTGTTGGGGGTCTGGTGTGTTGTGGGCCTGGTGTGTTGGGGGTCTGGTGTGTGTTGGGGGCCTGGTGTGTTGGGGGTCTGGTGTGTTGGGGGTCTGGTGTGTGTTGGGGGCCTGGTGTGTTGGGGGTCTGGTGTGTTGGGGGTCTGGTGTGTGTTGGGGGTCTGGTGTGTTGGGGGTCTGGTGTGTGTTGGGGGTCTGGTGTGTGTTGGGGGTCTGGTGTGTTGGGGGCCTGGTGTGTTGGGGGTCTGGTGTGTGTTGGGGGTCTGGTGTGTGTTGGGGGTCTGGTGTGTGTTGGGGGTCTGGTGTGTGTTGGGGGTCTGGTGTGTTGGGGGTCTGGTGTGTGTTGGGGGTCTGGTGTGTGTTGGGGGTCTGGTGTGTGTTGGGGGTCTGGTGTGTGTTGGGGGTCTGGTGTGTGTTGGGGGCCTGGTGTGTTGGGGGTCTGGTGTGTGTTGGGGGTCTGGTGTGTGTTGGGGGTCTGGTGTGTGTTGGGGGTCTGGTGTGTTGGGGGTCTGGTGTGTGTTGGGGGTCTGGTGTGTGTTGGGGGTCTGGTGTGTGTTGGGGGTCTGGTGTGTGTTGGGGGTCTGGTGTGTTGGGGGTCTGGTGTGTGTTGGGGGTCTGGTGTGTGTTGGGGGTCTGGTGTGTTGGGGGCCTGGTGTGTGTTGGGGGCCTGGTGTGTTGGGGGCCTGGTGTGTTGGGGGTCTGGTGTGTTGGGGGTCTGGTGTGTGTTGGGGGTCTGGTGTGTGTTGGGGGTCTGGTGTGTTGGGGGTCTGGTGTGTGTTGGGGTCTGGTGTGTGTTGGGGGCCTGGTGTGTTGGGGGTCTGGTGTGTTGGGGGTCTGGTGTGTGTTGGGGTCTGGTGTGTGTTGGGGGCCTGGTGTGTTGGGGGTCTGGTGTGTTGGGGGTCTGGTGTGTGTTGGGGTCTGGTGTGTGTTGGGGGCCTGGTGTGTTGGGGGTCTGGTGTGTTGTGGGCCTGGTGTGTTGGGGGTCTGGTGTGTGTTGGGGGCCTGGTGTGTTGGGGGTCTGGTGTGTTGGGGGTCTGGTGTGTGTTGGGGGCCTGGTGTGTTGGGGGTCTGGTGTGTTGGGGGTCTGGTGTGTGTTGGGGGTCTGGTGTGTTGGGGGTCTGGTGTGTGTTGGGGGTCTGGTGTGTGTTGGGGGTCTGGTGTGTTGGGGGCCTGGTGTGTTGGGGGTCTGGTGTGTGTTGGGGGTCTGGTGTGTGTTGGGGGTCTGGTGTGTTGGGGGCCTGGTGTGTTGGGGGTCTGGTGTGTGTTGGGGGTCTGGTGTGTGTTGGGGGTCTGGTGTGTGTTGGGGGTCTGGTGTGTGTTGGGGGCCTGGTGTGTTGGGGGTCTGGTGTGTGTTGGGGGTCTGGTGTGTGTTGGGGGTCTGGTGTGTGTTGGGGGTCTGGTGTGTTGGGGGTCTGGTGTGTGTTGGGGGTCTGGTGTGTGTTGGGGGTCTGGTGTGTGTTGGGGGTCTGGTGTGTGTTGGGGGTCTGGTGTGTGTTGGGGGTCTGGTGTGTTGGGGGTCTGGTGTGTGTTGGGGGTCTGGTGTGTGTTGGGGGTCTGGTGTGTTGGGGGCCTGGTGTGTGTTGGGGGCCTGGTGTGTTGGGGGCCTGGTGTGTTGGGGGTCTGGTGTGTTGGGGGTCTGGTGTGTGTTGGGGGTCTGGTGCGTGTTGGGGGTCTGGTGTGTGTTGGGGGTCTGGTGTGTTGGGGGCCTGGTGTGTTGGGGGTCTGGTGTGTGTTGGGGGTCTGGTGTGTTGGGGGCCTGGTGTGTTGGGGGTCTGGTGTGTTGGGGGCCTGGTGTGTGTTGGGGGTCTGGTGTGTTGGGGGTCTGGTGTGTGTTGGGGGTCTGGTGTGTTGGGGGCCTGGTGTGTGTTGGGGGCCTGGTGTGTTGGGGGCCTGGTGTGTTGGGGGTCTGGTGTGTTGGGGGTCTGGTGTGTGTTGGGGGCCTGGTGTGTTGGGGGCCTGGTGTGTGTTGGGGGTCTGGTGTGTTGGGGGCCTGGTGTGTTGGGGGTCTGGTGTGTTGGGGGCCTGGTGTGTGTTGGGGGCCTGGTGTGTTGGGGGCCTGGTGTGTTGGGGGTCTGGTGTGTTGGGGGTCTGGTGTGTGTTGGGGGTCTGGTGTGTGTTGGGGGTCTGGTGTGTGTTGGGGGTCTGGTGTGTGTTGGGGGTCTGGTGTGTTGGGGGTCTGGTGTGTTGGGGGCCTGGTGTGTTGGGGGCCTGGTGTGTTGGGGGCCTGGTGTGTTGGGGGTCTGGTGTGTTGGGGGTCTGGTGTGTTGGGGGCCTGGTGTGTTGGGGGCCTGGTGTGTTGGGGGCCTGGTGTGTGTTGGGGGCCTGGTGTGTGTTGGGGGTCTGGTGTGTGTTGGGGGTCTGGTGTGTGTTGGGGGTCTGGTGTGTTGGGGGCCTGGTGTGTTGGGGGATTCCACTCTGGCTGATGGTTCCTTCTCCTGGCTGACCGTTAACGTGCTGAGACATTTAGCTTCAAGTCGAGGATTGTGTACGTAGATGAGGCTCCTCTAGAAGCTCGTCTGTTTTTTCCTTACAAATTAATTTTTTTGCATAAAAGTGACACAAAGTAAGAGCTAATTCTGACAGGTGGAATAAAGGTTTCAGCACTTTTTGAAGAGTTTTCAAGGCAAAAGAACAAGAGCCACTACAAAGTCATGTCTTGTCGTTTGAGTTTTATTTCTTATATGAAGTTGGAGTTCTGAGACTTCATAGACTTCAATATGTAGAAACTCAATCGGAGTCTGTTTTAGCCCACCTTAAAGCTCCAAATCCAGGTTCTTATATGATCTCTGAAAAGAACAAGCCTCAATAAGAGAACAAAAACATACAACCTCATATTACAACATGCCTTTTTTCCACAATCCAGCTGTATCACACACACATCTCAAATATAATATCATAAAGACAAAGATAGTAATTACTAAAACCTTCATTTTACATGCAAATATAAAATAAAATCCAGTGCGGAACATTTTTAGATTCAACTTGTTGCTCTTTAAACAGTAAAGTTACAAAAAATATTCTGCAAAAGCAAACAGTTAACAAAAACGGCAATTTCTGACAGCTGATTGTTGATTAAATCATTAAAACCGCCATTTCTGTGCATCAAAATTACATATTTAGAAGCTTTTCATGATCCATTCTTAATTTAAAATGACAAAGATGCAACTCTAAACTGTTGATTCCTTTAGCAAATGGAGATCTGTCATCCCTGTCCAGTATTTTGCTCATTATATCCCTTCTAACCCTATATTTAAACACCATACAGACGTGGTAACAAGGCAAAAGCTGAAATGTCATCATAACTGATAGACACATGAGGCTAAAGCGACCAAATTAAGGCCCGTTTTGTAAGAAAACCAGAAAACAAACCTCATTTTCTCCCAGTAAAACCTCATGATAAATCCCAGTTCTCAGAGATTCACATCAATAGAGGAGAGCTCTTCCTCCATCTTGTTTTCATTTGTTTACAGACATCTTTGATTCAGAAGTGGATGGAATAACATCACAGAAAGCTGTAATCAAGCCAGTTTGGACAATACAGAAAGAGACGAGTGTCTGTTTGCAGCCTCAAAGCTCTGTGAAATATTTAGTTTGACTGATTATAGAGACAGAAGGATCTCAGTTTTGGCTCCCGCTGCAGAATAAGTAAGACGTTTTACTTTATCTTTCCTCTGGATAAGATCTGCTGAAGCTGCTACAGACTATTGTTTATGAGTCCCTCCATCACAAATTTACTGAAAATAAAGCTCCCATATTGTTTGTTTGGTGTCTGCTGTGGAGGCAGGAGTGGCTTCAAATGAAATATTGATGCGCTGCCTTTCTTTGATAATCTGTGACAAATGAGAACGTGTGCAGAAAGTCTTTTGTCGCCGGTAAAATCCAACACGTTGCAAATGTTGAGGAAGAGCTGCACCTGTAATTAGATGACCTGCTTTAGAGAAGAATTTAGTCTGAAATCTGTGCAGACGTTGGCATTTAGAAGCAGGAGAGACACAAACAATACGATTTAAAACTGTACTGCAATACCTCAGCTTCCAAACAGCCTATGTGTGTGTGCGTGTGTGCATGTGTGCGTGTGTGCATGTGTGTGTGTGTGTGTGTGTGTGTGTGTGTGTGTGTGTGTGTTCGGTGTGTAAATGCCCTTGACAGCGAGGCCTGTTTAGGAATGCTGAGCAGCCATGCTTGTTAGCCTCCTTTCTCTCCCTGCAATCATCTGATGATTGCCAATGATAGAACACGGATCACACACATACAGTAGCGTGTAACACGTGTGTGTAAACCCAGAGGATGAGGGCCGGAGCCGTGTAACAAAGCTTCATGAATTGATACATTGTATTATGGTCCACAATATTTCAGCCATTTTTACACACAAATCTACATTTTTAAGAGGCGTGTCCAGAGTTTGACCCTGTGGCTGTTTGGTTTTAACATGCTACATGCTACATGTATGAAGTCCCAGCTCATCACTGGTCTCTGCATTAAAGCTAATATTAATAACTCTCTCTCTATTGTGCGCTAAGGAGGTGAAATCAGAGTCTTTTAAGAGGCTGCTTAGCTTTTTTATAGCCAGCTTGAAAAATCAGAATAAGTTAAAAAAAAAAAAAATTAAAAACAATTTCAGCTATAAGTTTTTGTTAACAGTTTAATGTTACCATTAACTGATAATAACTAATAAAATCATTATTGTACTGGATTAAAGCAGGCTAAAAATAAAATCTACATTAAAAATCTGATTTAAAACAAGTAACATTTAACAAACAGTTTTTACTGTGTTTAAATAAACAAAACATTCTTTTACAGATATATTTTCAATATTTAAAAGAAAATTTGTGTATATCAAAGACTGAAAAGAGGGTTTTATAACAACAACAACCGTTTAATTAATTTAGACAGTTTCAAGCAAATCAAAGAACACAGAAGTCGGCTCACATGAGTTACCAACAGAAAACAGGCGTTAATGTAAAGTGATCATTTCTGTATTAGTGTTCTGTCCTGATTATAAATCCACTAAAGCATTTTCTTTATCCCCTCAGTACGGATTAGTGGCATTAAACATGAATTAAAGATCTAACTTGATGCATGTTATCTCTGCTGTAGGTTTCTTCTCGGTGTATGCACTCTTTACATATGCAAGTCTAATTCTCTCAGGAGCAATTAAAGGTTCTTTTTTCTTCCATGTTGGATCCATAACCAGCATAGCGCCCTCTACAGCTAACTAGACCCTCCAGCCTTGACCTGAGGATCTGTAGGGAAAATGTCTCAGCAGTAGTTAAAGCAGCAACAGTTTTGCAGCTGACAGTGTCCTGGCGTTCTGCTGCTGAGGGCCAATGCAGCTTTAAATGTCAGTCTGTCTTTGATGGGCCTCCTGTGGATCAATGCCAATATGTAGCATTGCTCCTTTCAGCCATCTATCCCCAATGTGTCCATCCATACCTCCACTCAGCCCCCTAACCCCAATCTATCTCTCCATACCTCCCTCAGCCATCTATTCCCAGTCTATCTATCCATCCTCCCTCTCTGTCCCTCCTTCTCCATTCATCCTCGTCCATTTACATCCATTCCACTTCTCTTTTCTCCTCAGTAGCCTCACATCCAGGACTGTAATGCTAATCAAACAGCCACCAAGGCAAGCCAGGTCAGTGCATGTGAATAGAAGTAGGTCAGAATGTCAAGCTGTGTTTCATCTGTTTCACAATAAAAAGGCCAGGGTTTGTGTTGTGCAAATCATTTCATGTTTAATGAAACGCTGTCAGCATTAGTCATTTATTCAGTTAGTTAAACACATTAGCTGCTGCTCTGATTAATCTCTAGATAAACATTCCTCTTAAAATACTAAAATACGTCTCCTCTCATGTTGATTAAACCCCCAAAACATTAATCTGTGTATCAAAGTTGAACATTCATTTGTTTTTACAGACATTTTTCCATAAAAATAGTCTTTTTTTCCCTTTAATATGCTCTAGACATCCACTCGCTGCAGCTCGAGCACACCAGCTCACCTAACGTAAAACTACACGGTAAAAACAAAAGTTTTAGCTCAACAAAAACAAACAATGCAACATTTTGCATGAGTGTCTTTGAGTTAAGATGGCTTCTGATGTAATTATGCTGAGAATTAATCGTTCTACTACAATCAGTGGAATTTTCAGAACCAATTTCTGAATAATTATTGGCATAAACACAAGTTTTTTAGGACTTGAAATCCTGAACTCAAGGTGAAAAAGCAAATTGTATTTTAAATCAGTCGAAGCAGAAATTTTTATTTAAATTACCAACATTATTATATCAGCACAACTCATCAAAACAATGTTAAAGATTTCTATAAATCAGTAGATTTTAGTGTTTAACTTGCAGCTGTGCATTTAATAAAGTAGTTGTACTGAGACGTCTGAATCACTCCTAGGAGTGTTCTCTACGCTACACAATGACAAGGTTTCATTTTGGAGGATTAAGTCAAATAATTTCAAACCATAAACCAATTCTGAAGAAGAATGATACATATAAAACCCAGGAAGTCTGAATATGTTTTTGTCATCGATGAACTGTAGTTTCAAGATGAAACAGCATGTTTACGAGGTATAAAGCTTTTTTTTTTTTTTTTTTTTTTTTTTTTTACTGATTTTTATCGAAGGAGGTCTTTCAGTGTCAGAACAATCTGCCACACAGAACATGAACCCCAGTTTCATGGGATAAAGTCCTCCACTGGACTTCAGCCTCCAACATCGTAATGCAGACTTTGTGGTTCTTAGAAACTGAAAATGTTCCCTCCTTGTAAAAAAGTAGTTGGCAATGAATTCCTTTTCAGTCCGGAGCATTTTGCTGAAGTTCAAGGACAATAATTTTGGGGCTTTTCATTTCCACCCATGTAGTTTTAGCTGTTGTTCACAATCACCAGTCCAAGGCTGAGTGACCACTGGAAGAATCCACTCCTGCTCTGGGATGAATTGCTTTTACTTTCCAGAGATGTGAGCTGAAAGAAAGGCCTTGGTTTGGTGAAAGCTGCTGCTCTTGAGGTCATGTGGTTTTGGGGGGGGGGGCAGCTTCTCACATTGAATGTGAAAAGCATCTGGATTGGAAGTGATGGAGCTCCTTCCAGCAGAATCCAGCGCAGCACTAAAAATGTTCAGCTATCCGCTATTAAACGTGTGGCTTAGGATGTAATGGTGGTTTGTTGGCTGCGATAAGAAGTGCAGCAGCTCCAAGTAAATCAATACTCTCAAAAACATCCTTAATCTTACAGGCTTCTTTGAGAATTTGGATCGATGATGCCGTTTTATTTGTTTGTCACCCTCCCTTAGACTTTATGTTTTGATCTTCCTCTTTAGCCTTTAGTTCCAAATCTCCCATTTTCCACCCAATAGTCTACACTTACCTGATGGTGAATGTTAGGGCTTCTAGCTTCAGCTGAATCTTCTGATCATTTTGTTGAAACCGTTTAGACCTGAGTGAAAACAAGCGGTGCTACTGTCATGATGCTGTACAGAATACAGAAGTCATTAGTCAGGTGTTGGTGTTGAACCTCTGGATCTCGAGATTTCCCTTCAGATCGCTGCTGATGTTCTGAATTTCAGCTGTGAAGTATCCTGAGATTAACAGCAGGTGGTTTCAACTCATCACCACAACAAAATAAGGGAGTGTTACTGAAAAGAAGAAGAAAATGGTGGTTTGTTGTTGTGGGCATGTTGCTTCAGGCACCAAGGAGAAAATACAGAAAATGGGATCTACATCCTTCAGTCTAGAGACTCATGAGATGCAAAACATTGAGCAGAAGTTTATAATACAGACGAGATGAGATTTTACATCTCCAGAACATCATCACAGCAACGGCCTTTTTATCCTCCATCTCCAGCACGGCATTGTGAACACACAAATCTCACAGCCGTGTTGGAAGTGAGATTGGCAGCAAACCAAACATATGGCGCTATACTGGTTCTCTGAAGCCTGAAACAGAAATGGTTGGTTTTCTGTAGCTTTAAATACAGTTTCATGGGTGGTTTGACATGTTTTATTGATGGCAAACAATCAGTGGAGGAGACGGTGTCAGGCTTTTCTTCTCCTTTCCGATACAGAATCCTTTACTGTCATACAAACTGCTGGATATAAAAGCTCCCGAACATCCATTATCATGACTGTAAATGTGAAGTGTATAAACTGAAACCATCTAATGACTAGCCTCAGACGTTTATCTCACATTTCCAACACACATTTCTGTTTAGTTTTTCAAATGTGGTATTTTATCTCTTTTATGGTCAGTATAATATCAGGATATGAGTAAAGAGTGAGCCATAATGTGTGGTTGCATTAAAAATGTAAACTGTTTTGGGCATCAAAATTAATTTGAAATCATCAAGTCTTGGATCAAATTAAAACGGCCACATTGGTGTAATAAAAGGCAATAAGAGATTCATTTGTCAGGCTTGATTTGCTGCACCGCTTGGCCCAATCCACCAAAGTAACTTCCAAAGTAGTTCAGGGACAGAGGCGCTCATCAATAGTCATTCATTATCATCTGTGCCCAGTTGGCTGAAGCATGAAAACACACAAACACGTACATACATATCTCTCTGTTTATCAGATATACAGGGTTCTCCCAGGTTTTAGAGGGTTGAGATGCTGTCTGGGTCCTGGAGGTAGTGGTGTTTGGGACATTTGAAGCTATTTAAAGTTTTGTTTTATTATCTGAAAGAAAGTTTGCAGCAGTTATTGTATTTATGGTCTGTTCATTTCACTCAATAACATGTGTTCCTATAAGTTTCTGTTTGGTCCCTGTGTTCATTTCAAACACCAGCAAAGCTTTCATGTTGCCTAAACTTGACTGGTGTAAGTTCTGGTTACAAACAATACCTTTTATTATCTGGAAAAATATCTTAACCTCTGGTTTTCATTAGGAAATGGCATTACACGGGAACAAACGTAACGTTGTTTTGTGCCCAAACCATTTTAGATATTTATTCAGTTAATTATCTGTGCTGGCTAATTCACTGCATGAATATCTATGTAGCTACGATATCCATTTCTTTCATTGGAAACATAGTGATGGATGGACAAAAGATGGACTTAGCCTCAGAGTCTGAAAATGCAAAACTGACTTGAACCTGCATTCTGCCTAACGACCAGTAGAGGGCGACTCTTCTTTGTCTGATTGTATGGAAGTCTGTGAGAAAATAGCCCTACTTCTTACTTGATTTATTGCTTCAGTAAACATTTTCCTCATTAGTTTATGGTGTTCATTGTTAGTTCCAAGACTGTTTGAATCCAACATGATGTTCATTCAGTAACTTATGGCTCAGTTTAAGGTGAAATAGATGAAGCAGGGTGTGTTTCAGGATGTGGCAACCTGGTGATTGACAAATTGCTGCTGTATAGTTGGGTGCAGTGTCCTCGAGGTCTTTTTAGAAAATGGTGATGGGCGAATTCCAAACTCAACAATTCAAAGTTGTAGTCTGCAAACGAATAGGTGACGACTTTTATATCCAGTCTGTAGTTAGATTTGATGTATCTTCTTGAGATCTGCTATCATATGAAATACTCAGACAAAAAAAGTTCATATTTCATTCATTATTTACCAAAGCTCACTCTATTGATGACCTGTAACTTGGTCTAAATACCATCTAGAGTTGAAATTACAAGGTAATATCCAATCAGCTGTTTGATTAGCGATGACCGTCTGTCTCACTCCAATCATCCAAACCATTATCTAACCACCTACTGTAGATTATCTGGTCATTTCTGTTGGTTATCTGGTCATTTCTGTAGATTATCTGGTCATTTCTGTAGATTATCTGGTCATTTCTGTAGATTATCTGGTCATTTCTGTAGATTACTGGTCATTTCTGTTGTCATCTTACCTTTCTGTTTGAGCCGCATCTCTGTTTGTCTTTTTATTTTTCACTGTTGTTTTTCCATTCATTCTGATGTGTTGCCTAAATGCCTGATTACATTCATTCAGCTGCAGAATACTTTGGCACAGCTCACAATCCTTTTCTTTCTGATAGGGAAAACCCTGACATACATCAAGCACCGCAGCCAATGTTTTAGGCACTTTAGATGTTTACATTCATCACGCAGCTTCATCAGTGAGCGATTCACAAACATATAGAGCCAGACTCATAAAGAGCTATTTTCTGCAACAAGAAGAACAAGAAAGTCCTGCAACAGATGGCGTAGCCCTCGGAGAGCTCTGATCTCAACATAATGGAGTCAGTCTGGGATTACATGATGAGATCGAAGACACCGAGGCTGCCTAAACCCATCGAAGAACTGTGGCAAGTTCTCCAAGATGCTCGGAATAACCCGCTTGTGCAAGTGTGTTTGTCATGAGCAGAATGAAAATGGCTTAAGCAGAGCATTTGTAGGGAACTGGATGTGGATGCAACTTGAAAGCTGCCATCATCTTTTCATTTTATGAGTATGCACACAGTACAATGTCAGTGTATTAAATCTGTATTGGAGTTTGAGCTGACAGGAAGTAATCTGATCATCTTAACTCACCATTTATGCAACGACATTACCTGAATCACAAATTTAGATGAGCCGAAGTCGCTTTTTCCACAATAAATGCAAGTTTTTAAGGCTTCTTCTGGAACTTCCCTGGTGGTGATGGAGTCTTTACCATTTTGTTACTCGTTTCAAAAATAAGCCAGTACTTTTAGAAAAAAAGAACATTTATTACAGTGAAGAAAAGGAATGTAGGGTTATAAAACAGGTTCGATATTTTCTCCTTAAAGTTTTATACAACTGCTGTGTTCTTCTCTCCTTTTCAGCAGTACTATATCTAGAAAGCATAGAGGAGATCTCAGGAGACTAGCCAACACTGTGGATTATGACCAAAGGTGGAAAAACAATGCTATCTATTGTCTTTCTCTGCAGCACAAGGGAGTTATCTCTTATCTCAGAGTCATCTGGTGATTCGTTGTCTCACATATCTTTCAAAGCTTACAGAGAAAACAGCGATGACCTCTCGACCATCGCACACATTGCCGTGCCAGTGAAAGATAATTTTCAGGTTTCACCGCTCAAGCAACTTTTACAAAGAATTGACCCGTTTCAATGGAAAAGAGGCCCGAAGTCTCCGTGCTTACAGCCATTGTATGCTTGGTTTTGTCTCAGGGAATTTTCCAGATAACAAGCAGATTTCTTGGCAGGCTCAACGACGCATTATATTAGAATCCAAATCTCCAGCAGACTTTAATGATGAAGGACATCAGTTTTGTTCTGTGCTACTGAAGGGAACCTCAGGTCCTCATGGTTGCCAAAATGAGTTGTTCTTTCATTCGCAGATCAATGGTGTTTAGCCTAACTCCTCTGAGGTCTCCTGTCTATAAAATCCTGCGTTATTGTATCTGCAGTTGGCTGGCTGTCGGAGATAAATAAGACTAAAGGCCTAATTTCTCTCCTCAGTCATCGGCGTTGTTGGGCTCTAATTCAGGCTTTTTAAATTATTACAGTCATTTTACTCCACTATGTCTACAACACACCTGCTCACAACGTGGAGCTGTTACAGAAAGGCTTTCTTGTGATTTAATTTTCAAGAATTTACATATAAAATGGAAACCAGCGGCACCATGAATGCACACAATAGATGTTTGGTTCTGTTCTCTGAAGGTGTCAGTATCCTTTCTTGTTCTATTTAAAGTATTTGCAGCTTAAAACATTTTGTTCTGTGGTTTGTGATTTTAAAAAAAAGCAGGAGTCAAGAAGGAAATGTTTAATGATTGTAATGAATAAAATGAAAGAATCTTTGTAAAGGATAGATACAGAATAATCCAACATAATCCAATATGTGTGTAAAATTAAATTCTGATATCAGAATCTCTGCTTTGATAGAATATGATTGACTTTTTCCAGCCATTCTATTTGAGTGTCTGAAATGCAGTGCACGCTGCATGGCAGAAACAAATCAATAAACAGAAACAAATAGGAGGGAAAAAAGTCTAATTTTTCATCGGTACATTTATCAATCCGTTTCATCCATTAGGAATGACTGCTGCTTGTGTTTTGATAAGAATATTTAATATATGTTAATATGAGACAACTGAAATGAGTTAAATAAAGCGTGTCTCAACACTCTGTGATACCGACAGTAAAAACCTGCTCAGCCTTGGACTGACTTAAACAATTATGGTTTGTTGGCAGCAGCTCTGATCAATCTCACTCGTGCGCACGCCTGTTGATGGAATACTTGATCTTTATACACCCAATGCAGTCTCACCTTGCTGTTTTCCAAACTCCCTGCTTCCACCTTTATTTTCCTGTTTTTTTCTTTACCTCCCAGCTGAGAGCCAGCCTTTTCTGTCCTCCAACCACAGATGCCCTTCTTTTGTCCGTCCCTTCGGTCAGAGATTGTGGCATTCATTCATTTAGAACTGGTTGGCCGAAGCCCTCGGTCGTGTTATCATGTGTTATCATGTCAGGACTGCTCCCACTCGTTCACAACAGCCTCCAACAGGGCCGAGTGTTCTTCCACACCTCCAGCTGCCTCTCTTCATTATCCCACAATGCAATGAAACACACAAGTAATCCTTCATCAAAAATGCTTTAACCACCTCTTTCTAGCGAGGTAGCTGGGTTTGTCGGGTGCTGCGGGACTTGGAGTGGTCGCTGAGAGTTACGGGTTCGCTTGCTGTTTTCGTTGGTTTAGAAGACAGGAGCAGAAACACCAGAGCTCTGCCACGGTGTCGTATTGGGGTTCTGATGGCGGACACTGAAAGGTCCTCTTCGTGCTAGCGCTGCAGGAACGTGTGAGCGTGGGCGGTGGGCTGGCAGATCTGTGATGGTGGTCAGATGTGTGGGTGTGAGGAGGTCATGCTGACTGCTGATTACCCAGATGGCATCCTCGCCATAGGTGTGAGGGATTGACAAATGCCACATCCATCACAGCGTCGCCTTCAACATGTCCCTGATCATGCGATACCCTTTTCCTGGATGCCGTTATGGTTTATTTGACTGGATCAGCTGGTATCTGTGTTTCATGGGTTTTGTTAAAAGGGAAAGGAATGCCCATATTTATGCTGCTCTGGGACCTGTTTTAATGCCGGCTCATTTTTCTGCTGCCAATCTGGCTATTAGCTCCAGAGGTGTCAGCTTATTTTTTTTTAATTTTTTTATATTTTGAGTGTGTACATTTGAGATTTTGGCTTGAGTGTAACATGAGGGAAATATCTCATAGACTCTCTAGTAATAGTTCATCATCTGGGGTTTATGTTAATCCACCAAATTCCATGCAGATCCAGCCGATATATGTCCACCACACATTGTTGTGGAATAAAGTGCTTGTTAAGTGGAGGATTTGACCCGATTATGGTATTTAACTAGATTTAATAACCATCTGGCAGTCTGGTCAGCATGTATTTGGCAAACATACACACTATACAAATGTTCTAACCCACCAACAATGCCACCTTTAGTCAAAATAAAGCCAGATCTCTGCAGTGATCTCAATAATTATAAACCACATCTTATTCTTAATTCATTGTAACATGGAGGTGATATGATTGTGAGCCGCTAGCCTCACTGCATTCGTGTAAGTTTGAAATGAGCTAAGGTGTCCGTCTGCAGGCTCTTCACACTTTTCATGTCAGAAACCATCTGTTTGGGTAATTTCATGAGGATGAGTGAGTCAGCACGGCGTGGCACCTCCCACATGATGATCTGTAACTCTGAATATCAAACCAGTCATGAGATCAAGGGGCTTCTTAATGCAAAAGACTCACTAAAAGAGTTGCAGAAACATTGTGAATCTAGAACAATGTTAAAAACATTTAATTTATAGAAAAAACTACCTTCTTTCAGACTAGGTGTGATCAGTTCCTCTGCCTTCATAGAGACTAACAGCCATGTCTGAGGAAAACCTGTCTGAACCGGTTTTTATCTACATCTCCTGTCATCAGATATATCATGCGCAGCACATTTCCAAATCTAACATCATGTACACTTTAATTCAGATGTAAACTGACATGAACTCTGAATGTGACTGTCAAATTAAATCAAACTAGCAAAGACTGGCCCTGTTTCTATTTTTACAGGACGTCAGGTCATGTCAGTTTCTGTTCTAATTGTTTCAGAGGGCTTTAGAGTCAGTGTAATACTAGACAGTTTATCGCTGGAGAATATGCCCTACGTCCTAAAATCCATGTTCCTCTACAACTAAAAAACATCCCAGGTTACATTTTATTACATTTATATGATATTCCATATGTTAGAAGGCAGCTTTCTGATATAAGACCACCCCGGTAATCCAGAAATGCGGTTAACATCGGGACAGGATGTATTTCTACATAAAAGATTATATTTTTCTGAAACCTATCCATGTAGTTTTGGTGTCTAAAGCAAACAGAGAGTGAAAACAAACCTTAAAGTTGATCTCTAGTCATAGATTAAATCCCTAAAAAGGCATCAAGATTAAAAATGTAGTTTTTATTTCGTTTTTGTCCCTTCCTGACTCAACACTGTCACCTTCTGTAGAATCTTCACATCGATAAAATCCCCGTCTTTCATTCCACCCTCCTCTTCGCTATTTGCTGCAGCTCGAGCACTCCCGCTCTCCTGTGACTCAAACACTGTAAATCTACTCTCTGCTACACAGTGACAAGTTAGAATATCAGAGTAGTTTGTCTTCCATTTTAGATGTGGAAAATGATTCTGAAGAAGACAAGTTGACAGGGTCGGCTCCCGAGGTTTGTTACGTCTGAAGCCTGAAAAATCTGAATCCATTTTTGAGACTGTCATCAGAGCACTGCAGGTTTTTAGACAGAAATACTCAACCGTGGCGTTGGCATCTTACTTCATACATATGAAAACACCTCGTGGACACGGTTGAAGTCTGGATACTGACCAGAGGGTGTCTTCAAGTGTAAAAGTAATCGTCCCACATGCAACCTGGTTCAAAGTCCTTTGTCGGACTTATGCCTCCAAACTCCTTGGTGGACTTTAGTTGTTTTTTTTTTCCATCTTTACCTTTGTACATTACTGAGAGAAAATATGTTTCTTTTAAAACAGAATGCAGTTTAGCTTTGCAGGATCCTACCTTTTACCAGACATCACTGGGAGAATATTCTCCACCGGTCCATCAGACCTCCAGGCTGGATCATGGTAGCATTCGGATCAATAATTTAGATGTTTCCAGAATGTTTGTTTGAGGAAACACATGTTGAACTGTCTTCATCGCTTTAGGCAAGGTTTGATGACTTGCTGTCTGTCTGTCTGTCAGCTGACAGCTCAGCCGTGAGATCTTTCTGGGTTGTAGATGTTACTGTTAGTAAATATTACATTAGTCAACTTGCCTTGAATGTCAGATTAACAGGGAATGGAAGCCCTAATCTGGCTCCTACTCCCTCTCACACACAGATGTTAGACTAAACTGTCAGAGAGAGAAGTGAGGATTCAGCCTCGTTTTCTTCACAGTACAGCTGGAAGGATGTCAGCGTATTTACATGCTGCATGGAGCCTCCAGGGGAGATCCCTTCTGAAGTACGAGTCTCCTTAACAAGCATGGCATCACATATTAGCTAGTTATCTTCATGTCAGAGCATGTTGTGGGAAGTGTGTGTGTGTCAGAGTACTGCTAGTAGAGTGTGTCATGTCACGTTCATTTGCAGTTGACTGCATCGTCTATGTAGACGTAGAGTAATGTAGAGTCCATACTTCAGGCTGCCCGTGGATCGTGTGCATTATGGGGTCACATCATTTATGATAGACCAACATCCAGTGGAGGATGATTCATCTCCAGCTGCCTACACCATTCTTGCCCAAATCGCAGAGAGGTGGCATTGTAAAAATAAAATACGCTGATTATCTGCACATATCAGCTTCTACATTTCTCCAAGTTTTAGCTCAGACCATCTGTGATTACTTTACACAAAACCAGAGCAAAGACACTCCTAATTCCAAATACTAATGCACTCTTTGCATTAGCTGTTAGATAAGATGAATTTTGGGTGTGAAAAGCATGCCAGGGCCAGCTTTGTATTGATGGATAATTCAGCCTGGCGCTCTACTTCTGTTCTGATTTTGGCTGATGTTTAGATATAAATTATGTATCGCTACCACCTTCAAAAAAGAACATGTCTCAATCACATCTCCTTACGTAGAGATATAAATAAGCAGTAGCCAGTGAAAGCACATATCCCCATATCTGTCTCATGTAAAGAGGGACTTTATGTGTGTCAAAGTGACAGTTTTAGTAAGAAGCCAAGAGTCACTCCCAGTTATTCTTGAGTTTTGTTGCTCTTATTAGCACAAATCTACAAACCATCCAGGTAGTGGTTTCTCGCGATTAATGGGTGTCCATCACCACCATTAGCAGTTAAATAGACAAATGCTAGCTGATATTAGCTGTCACTGACCAATTCTACATTAATTCCATGTTAAATGGACGACATAGACGCAAACCAGTAGAACTCTTTGCTCTTAATAAGGATGTAGATGGGATAAAATGCTAAAATAGCAACAATACAAATGCATGAATTACATTGAAATGAATGAATTAATAGATTCTTAATTGTACTTCCTGTGTTAAAATTTTTGAGTAGTCTGGCTTCAGAGGACTGAAATGTGGTTAAAGTCCATTGCAGACGTGCACATAGACACCATAGTTGTGTAGTTTTTCCTGTTATGCTACGTTCTGTCCTTGGAGTGTATTTTCCATGTGGGCTGTCCACATGAGCAAACATTTTGGACTGCACGCACATCTGTAACCTCACCTTCACTTTTCTTTTCTTGCGCTATGCAAACTAACAGATAGCTAAAGCAAGAGTACAAGAGTAGAATATTAGAACTCGATCCATCTAAAGATGGTGGTTTCCTCACCTCTCCTTTGGGTATTTTACTGTAGTGTTTTTGTGATGTTTGGTACCAGAACATAAATTTCCACCTTTATAAGCCTTGAGGTCATCTTTACAGAACAGTCTTTTCAATTCACTTCAATTCAGTTTCCACTGTAAAGCATCAATTCACATCAGGAATCATCTCAGAGCACGTCATGTAGTAAGGTTAAGACCTCGCAGTGTTATTCTACAGAAAGAAACCCAATAAATCTAATGATTTCCACGTTCTGAAGGCTGTTACAGAACAAGTAGTAAGGACGAAATGAAATACGAGAAGACTTCTTCTAGAATAGAAGTACACTTAAAGTGTCAAAATGTTCTTCGTCTGCCATGTGAGGTGTTTAAAACATGAATGTAAGTTCCACCGTGTTCTCAGTTATAGTACGACAGAATACAGTCTGTTCATGTTTGTGTTAGTAAACCGTACGAGGCTCCACATAAACTTTCACATGCACTGGTGAGTCTTTTTCATTCAGGTGGATCCAGAATTTTTCACCACTTTGAATACATTTTAACATTTTTGTCAGATTCATTACAAACTACTGATTTATTTTAACACATTATGTAAATAATTGTAAACAGGAATGAAGAAACAGATGGATGTTTCGTAGCTCTTCTTTTTCATAAGGATGATCAGGAACTTGAAGATAGAAAAACATAGCTCTTCTTTGGCTGTATTCGAAGGATTTGAAGCAGTTTTTCCTCTGCACTAATACACAGTTTGTTGGCGACTTTGAGCTTTAGTCATTTTCGGTCAGAATGCCTCAGCTTTAGCAGCAACGTTTTAGCTGCACTCTTTGCAAAACATCCAGTGCAAAATGTTTCCCGTTTTATGATATCTCAAGATGTCCAGAAGTTTCTGTGGTCCTGGTGGTGCAGTGTGAATGTTAATTACAGTTTACTGTGGGAGAGAGGAAACCCAGCTGTTTTCTGAAACTACAACTGATCGATGTCACCTTAAACCTCACATGCAGCTCTAATTTATTCCCTGAATTCCTCACATGTATCAGGAAACTCTGCTAGGATGAGCACAGAGAAGCCTCTAGTCTCCACTCGGCTATTGCAGATTTGTGGCCAAAACTCACTTTAAAAAGAGTGCGGTAAAGTGTTGTAATGGCAGATTTACCAAAGAAGAAACCTAGTGATTTTATCTAAGTGGGTCAGCCACAGTGTTTAGGGTCTGACCACTGAGTCCTGGTACATATTCAGATTCTTCATCATCAGCTTGTTGTCAAAACCTCAAAGCCAATAATCTAACAAACTACATTTATGAGTTTTCCTGACTGCTAAATGCCTGCTGCCAGCTCTTGCTGAATATCTAAATAAGACTGAAAACTGTAACTCCAGGTTGACTATCTGTGACAGAAGGTCTTTTCTATTTCCACCATCATATGTCCCTGTCCAGCGGTACCACTGATAGGATCATTGTCATAGTTCAGTGTTTCCTCATATGCCTGTTCATCTGTCCAAACCCTGCTCTGGTATTCAGGCTGAGCGTTCTGCCAGCCAGTTATGACTAATATGAGCTTGGAGCCACCCGGAGTCCAGCTTTAGAGCATGTGGTCCATATTTGCATATTTTTCACCACCTGGTCTGATATCTATCTCTGCATGCTGATGTTTGTTATTGGAGAGTAAACCCTCTGATATTTCAGCGGCCTTTCCATAATCTTCAGAGTCACATGGGGAGCCTTAGGAGCTTTAGAAATGACAGGACAGGATTCTCCCGCTTCACTTTCTCTCACCTTGTCTGTGCTGCATTAAATCCATGTGGAGACACGTTCGGCTTTAAGATGAGCTGTGGACAAACCAGGAGAAGATTCCTCCCTCTGAATGACAATGAAAGTCCTAAATGTTATAGAGATGTTTAAACAACTTTGTGCACAAGATAATAATGTGTGCATACAAGATAACTGCATTTGTCTACATAAGATGGGACTTTTGATAATTAGTGATAGTTTGTGGGTAGAAATAATCATGTTTCAGGCTGAGATGCACGGTAGCTCAGTGGGTAGCACCGTTGCCATGCAGCTGGAAGATCCCCGGTTCTCGTCCCGGCCTTCCTGGGATCTTTCTGCTTGGAGTTTCTGTGTTCTCCCTGTACGTGTGGGTTTTCTCCAGGTTCTCCAGCTTCCTCCCACCGTCTAAAAACACGCTGTGGTTATTTGATGATTCTAAACTGTCTGTAGGTGCGAATGTGAGTGTGATTGTTTGTCTCTATGTGTAGCCCTGTGATAGACTGTTACCTGTCCAGGTGTCCCCTGCCTTCACCCTCAGTCAGCTGGATAGACTCCAGCCTCCCTAATGAGGATTAAACGGTGTATAGATGATGGATGGATGGATGTTTGCAGCTGTTTCCATTGTTCTGAAAACATTTAATTACATGGAAACAATGCAGAAGAAGACAAATAGCTATTAAATTAATAATACACTTAATTCCTGAATAGTCCATATGATGTGGAATTACACTGATCGCTGATGAGACATTTACATAACAGCATTTTCCAAATGTTTGAAAATATGTTTTGTTTTTAGTCTTCTTTCCATAATCGTAGCAGAATGTGGAACTAGCGCTGGGTGAGGTGATCGTCACAGGAAGCAGAATAGGGAGTCCTGCCTCTGAATTCTGAGCACTGTTTGGGGAGAAATGTGGAAAAGCAGACTGGAGAAAGATGTGGCACCAAACCAGAGTGTTGCCCTCCATCAGCAGTGGGGACCTGGCTGGTAGAATGGTGTGCCACCCGGGCTCCGCCGAGCGTTCAGTCATCAGCAACACCACCTCTCTCCACAATCTGCTTTTGATGGATAAACACAATGTCATCATGTAAACACATCCCTCTCCTCCTTTGCATTTCAAAGCCTCCAGCAATTCGTCTCCTCAGCCTGCTTATGTAAGAGACGCTCTGCTCACCTTTGATTTGTGGCCATGTTGTTCTCTGTGGCCTGTCACCAGGAAGTAGTTGGAATGACTGATTGAACTTTGAAAGACTAATGTTGTTGTCAGGCCGGCCGAATCAGGGCCACAGCAGAGGAAGTATTAAGGCTAACAGGGAACGGAGAGGAAAGTAAGCTTTGTGTTTACTCCATTCTTTTTCTGCAGACAAATGCCTGGCCGCACGCCAACTTCTTCGCGTTGAGAAATAATTTCATTTTGCAGAGACTGAAGGAACTGTAACAGAATAAATAGCACATTTTGCTTGCACTCTTCTGCATCCTTTTCTGTGATTTAGTCTCAAATTACGGCACTGGTTTGGTGCCAGCTGAGGCTTAGAAAGAGAATTCTCCTCTCCAGAGTGTTGCCCTGAGAGCGAACATTTCTCTTTTTCCTTCTCCATTAGGGAGCACATCGGAATGGAGATACAGGCCGTGCCATCTGAACATTAATAAGCCAGTTTTATAAACCCAGAGTGGTTTGCCTGCTGGAGAACTTTCCCTCCGTCTTTCCAGCATCAAATGCCTTCTTCGCCCATTCCTCTTGTCATTTATCAGGCATCACCATAGGCCTGTTTGGCTTAATAAGTCTGTTTGTCTGAGCAGAAGTGCGATGAGAATCCCTCTGGGGTCGCAGCTTTAATTAGACCCCTCCACGGCATACCTGTGTGAGGCGGCTTTGCTGGGTTTCTGCATCTGATTGCGTTTGATTGCATGTTATGAGCGTTCTGCAGCAGGTCTGGGAAGAAACCACCAGCATAAAATCGAAATCTTTTTTTTTAAAATTGAAAGTAATTTACCGTTGGATTTCATCACACCACTTCTGTGTGACGTTTCCTTTGAGGGATGCTTTGAAGGATGAAGGAGGCTCTGCTAGGATTAGCCTTCCAATCATTAGGAGTTCCATGAGTAGTGACCTGGATGACGTGGATTTAAGGATCTCCAGGACCACAGAAATTACACCAGCTGTGTCATATTTAGTGTTTCCTTTTTAAAGGGCCTCTGCATTGTTTCCTGGTTTGAGACGTGACCTTGGATATTCACATTCATATTCAATCTGCTGTTTTATGCATCAGTCAGAACATTTACTGGTTTTCCTCTTCCGAAAACAGGCTTTAACTTCATATCAGCAGTCTTTGTTCCCCAATGTTCTTGTTTCTTTCACTTTCTTTTTTCCTCAGACTTGAAGATGTGAAGCCCAGGTGCAATTCCTGCCAGTAATTTCGCTGTTATTTGGCTGGTATTTCTGGCTTTGGTGGGATCTGATCAATAGTTTTCTTGTGAACTGCCGGTGTGTGGATGTAACAGATCCAAGCCTATTTATGTTTACTAAGATCTGTATTGACTCTGGCCATGGGGTGGCTTCTCTCACTTCTTCCTCTTCTCTCACACAAACTGTTTCTTGTGTTTACTTGTTTTCTTCTGTTGCAACACAAGTGGTTTCTTTCTGCGTCTCTGAAGTTCTTCTCCTTTTAGATGTAGAAAACTCTGAGATTCAGCCAGAATTTGTGTCAAGCAGTAATTATTAGGGTTTGTTTTGGTGGATAGAACATGAATGATAGTGGAAAAATAGATGTGTCTGAAGAAACAACAAATGATTTCTTCCATCTTTGCAAGATGCACTGAAATCTGCTGTTGAAGAGTTGGTCGAGCATCAGAAGGTTTGTTTACTGGACCGTGGTAAGGTATATTATAGCTGTAATGAAGTAGTAGTAGAAGCTGCGAACAAAACCAATGTTGTACCAACTCCTAAAAAAAATCACCTTTAACTAAAAAAAAACAAGAAAACCTTTGACCAAAAAATGGAGAAAACTCTTCAGATGTTGTTTTCATTTGGACAAAGCATCATTATTGTTTCATGTCAGCTGGAATCTGCCATGCCGAGGTAAAGACATCATAGGAACAGCTGATCAGACATGTGAGCTGACTGTTCCCTACATCAAAACTTATTTGAAAAGCTGTTTTCATCTCCATTTATACACATTAATGATGTTTTGAAAAGGTCAGAAAATACCACAAGCGAGCATAAAAACTTTTTTTTGTAAAGTCGATGCATGTTTTTTTTCCTAATTCTGCTGCTTCCAGTAACGTTTCCTCCTGAAATACTTCAAAATGCACATAAACAGACATTAAGGAAACATGGATCCTGAGCCTATAGTACTTTAGATTTGTCTCTATAGGACACAGTAGGTTTATAATGTGGGATGAGAATCTGTTGAGGGTCCCTGAGGCAGCACCTTCAGCGACGACATATCCACTCGTATCCAATTTAGACAAAAGCTCAGATCTATAGCATCACAGCTGAGGGCTCTGCTTTTCCTTGTCTATGTGTTGCCCCACTTTGTTTTTAAGACTGATAAGACTGCTTTAGATTACGTACACATGAACTAACACAGTGTTGTATCATACCATTTGTGATAAATTACATGTATATAGAAGCAACACCAGACTCTTAACTTGGACTCCTTCTGTCAGTATTCTTGAGCTTGTTGGATTCGAGAGCATCTTGGAACTCGGAGGTCAAAGAGTTCAGCTGAAATTGAAAACTTGAGCTCCACTTGGACTGAGTAGCACAGGATAATTGTTTCTTGGCCAGCATGCAGAGAACTCTTAGTGAACCTGGGACCTACGACGCAGAATACAAACCTGATTGTTATTTAACACTTATCCTCTTCACCTTTACATAACCAGCTAATTTTACTTAGAATAATATCATCTTCCCCTCCATTCATGTCTTCCAGTTCTTCCTAAAGTGCAGCATCTTTGATCCATCTTCTTCAGTAATTTAATCAGCCTTTTCCATAGGCAGTTACTCTGAGGGTTTAGTTTGAGATGACTCATTATTTTTATTATTATAGGTCTGCTTGAAGCTTGAAGTTCTGCTTCCAGAAGCTAATCTTCACAACGGCCCTAAAGTGAACGATTCATACATGAATCCTCATTCTAGTTCATTAAAAAGCAAGAATCACTGAGCAAACCCTGGTTCAAGAAGCCTCTTTATGAGTTTCTATTCTTGTTTAGGACGTCTGATGTTCATTAACTTCTGTTTTGTTTTCGAGCCCTTTGTGTCCATCAGTGAAGACAGATTGAACTCAGAATATTGCATTATGAGTTGCTGTCAGTATAAAGTCTGCTTTGTTTTCATTTGATTGATGTCAAAATCATCCAGTTCCAGTTTCTAAAATTTGAATGTTTTTGTACTTTCTGTCCTCCTCCATTAAACTAAATATATATTTAGGTTGTGCACAAAACAAGACTTTTGAAGGCCTCGTCTTGGACTTTCAGAAACGTTGTACCTTTTCACCGTTTGCTGACATCAACAGTTAATCAGTTAATCAAGAAAACAATAGACGGATCAGTTGGCAGTGAAAATAATTGCTAGTTGCAGCCCTAATCACTAGTAAGTCTGAATGAGTAAGTGTTTACACCTCTTAGTTTTCTGGTATTTTTTTCAGTTAATCAGAACAGCTCAGTTTTTCTTTGGTCTGAAGGACCTGAACCACAAATTATGTCTTCCTCATTGCATAGAGACCCATTCATATCACAGCATGTGTTTACAGTCACCATCTGAAGCTAAACTCTAGTGGTTGTTGGGCTGGATTGGATTGTCTGTCATACAGCATAGGACCTGAACCAGACAATTTACTCAGTTATCAAAGGGGTCATCTGAAATAGTTTTCTGTTGCCATTAAAACAAAAATTATTTCCCCCGTGTCTAGTCTGACGCACACGAGCACCCGTCATGGTTGAGGTAGATTACAGGTTTCGGGGGACGGGGGGGAAATGTCGCCACATGTCTGGTTTCCTCCATCTAAGTGTCTTTGCCGCATGTTGACTTGTAGACAAGGTGTTGTTACATCTGTGGCAGTAAGGAAGGCTGGTGGCAGGTAGCTCTCCAAAGGGGGAAGCAATGGATGCTCTCATAAATACGCCCCTTCAGACTGGAGCTGACGAAGAAGAGCCTGTTTAGGTTTCTTTCAACTGTTGGTGGAAACCGATGAGAGCCAGAGGAAACACACATTCTCAGGGTAGCTGGTTATTATTCTGTCTTCCTTCAAGGCCCTCATCAGTAAGTCTCCTGATCAATCAAACATAAAGCCTGCGATAAAGTATCTGCTGATTATTGGCTTGTTTTTTATATTTAGGGCTTTAAAGGTCTTTGTTCTGGACTGTCTTTGACCAATCATTTAAATTTATTTCACTTGACAGGCCGTCAGATAGTTTTTTTTTTTTCAAAAAATAATGGTCATCTACGGTCATGCAGGAAGAATGCTTCAAAACTGATTAATTATTTTTGTGATGGCAGCAGTCACTTTGTTCCCTTAATGACAAATCGCCTCTGAGCTACAAAATGCAAACTAAAAGTTCTTCAAATCACACAACTAATTATCCCTTGAAAGGAAATGTTTATTAATCTTCTCAACTCTTCAAGATTGAAAGGCACGATGTCTTTAAAGAAATCACCACAAC
Source organism: Amphiprion ocellaris (assembly GCF_022539595.1). Taxonomy (NCBI): domain Eukaryota; kingdom Metazoa; phylum Chordata; class Actinopteri; family Pomacentridae; genus Amphiprion; species Amphiprion ocellaris. The sequence continues at coordinate 1,870,061 of NC_072779.1, forward strand.
TACACCATTTATCTGAACAAAAAACTTCACTTTAAAAACAGAAAGGGTTACTGACTTCTGAACTTTCCAGCAGTCATTGAACTACTCATCTGTGACGTTCACATTTCCTTGGAAAACTTGACCAAAGATGAGATGAAATCATAACATTTCATCATATTTACTGTGTTCTACATGTCTCTTTTTTAAAATCCAAAAATAAACTGTTTGTATTAGCCAGATTCTGTAAAAAAAAAAAACAACTAAAACATTCTGTACACGCCATTACAACCAGGAAGCTGTTAGTGACTCATCAACTGTCATATAACAAAAATATATTTTTTAAAAAAGGAGACAAGTATCGAAACAAATTAAAAATGCAAATAGTAAAACTTTTTAAAATTTTGGTATGTACATAGGTAGAATGACTGCTTTTTCTCTCCTTACAGTATTGATAATACTTTAAATACTGTGTATGTTTAATTTTTGTGAAATAAATCATCAAAGAAAACCAAGAAATCCAACGTATTTTATAGTTTATGGTATTCTAGCTTTGTCATCAAAGAAAACCAAGAAATCCAACTTATTTTATAGTTTATGGTATCCTAGCTTTGTTATAGGGCACAAAAAGACTTCGTTGGGTCTCCCTACGTCTACAATAATTATCCCAGAAACTGCTTGGGGTTTATAGGGTTAATAAACAACGTTAATCATCGAAATAAGGTTTTTACTGTGTAGTTGTGGTTATGTTCTCTAGCGTTGTGTTTATTGAGCCATTAGCTGTTAAGTGGGTATGTAAATGCTCAGGATAATATATGCCAAGACACCTATTGGCACTCAACTGGTGCAAATGCAGAACATACAGAAGGATGAATGGAGTGTGCTGTCATCTCTGCAGAAATCTCAACCAGAGTTATTTGCTGGTGCTTTCAGGTTGCCGTTTCCTCGCCGTGTCTGCAAACAGAAGCTCCCCAAACGGCCTTGGCTGTTATTTCATGCTTTGCCAGCTGAATGGGAGCGATCGCTGCGATGTGTTTGCACACCAAACTCACTGCTTTTTTTTTTCTTTTTTTCCCCACAGCCGCCAAACAAATTGAAGTGGGGATGTAGCAAATGTATCCATCAGAACGGCCCACAATTTTAGCCTCAAACCACGGCTGATTGATAGCTTTGATAGCAGCAGAAGCAGCATTGTGTTCTTTCTTTATGTGTGTGAGTGCATACTTTTCCCTGAGCAGAGGAATGGGTGGGCAACAGACACTGGAACAGATAAAAGAATAAAAAAATAGGGGGTGAAAATGTGAAATGACAATTGTAATGCCAGCTTCTTATCACTGCACCAGGGACGGCAGGAAACAGATGTGACAGGTGTCGGATTGAGACCTATAGGAAGCCTCTGAGATGGCAGCTGCCTTTAAGGACGTCTCTTCTTGTGTTTCTGTGTCTTTGTGTGTCTGTGTTTAACCTTGAGGATGATTCAGTCCGCTGTCATGTGATCAGCTTGCTGGGTCAGAAAAGTAACTGGATTGATGATTGTCAAGCAGAAACCACTAAAGCTCGCTTGGTTCAAAGCAGCTATATGACATTAAACCAACCTACATTCATCAGGGGAATGCTCTCTGGAGGCCGTAATGGCTGCTCATTATGGCTTTCTGGAACATATCCGTCCACATTTACAGTATCTAACGGGGTTATTCTTCCAGAAGGTTTATTGTGATGTATGTCTGGATCGTCTCGGGTTTGTTGATGGTCGTTTTCTGAGTATGAGCTCCAAGCACTACAACTTGGACAGCAATCAATCAGAGATATTGATTCTGGAGACTTTCCAGCTGTCATGTTGGATTAATATGGATTAGTCACACTGTGCATCTGAACACTGTAGTTAGTCAGGCGGCTGGTTCAGTACGCTGAATTAAAAAAGGCTGTAATAAGCATTTTGTTGCCTCCGACATCAGCGTACTGAAATTGCTTTTATGTGCTTATCCGGCTTTGTGGTTCTGATTTAGTACTCGCGGTGCTGTGACACACAGGATAATATAATTAATCAATCACAGATGACTTTCTAAACATGTCAAGTGCTCGCTCCTCCAGGTTGTCTTAATGAATCAGGCTGATGTGTTTCACCCAATAAAAATCAAGAATATATGCTTAATGTTGGCTGATGTGTGTTGTAAGGATTATAAGTCGTGTTCATAGGAACCTAAAAAACATTCAGTTTGTCATGTGGAAGTCGGTTGCGACGAAACATCTGCTCCACTGATGAGATAGTTTTCTTCTTGCACCTTATTAAAAGCTTCTCAAGTTTCTCGGTGGTTGTTGATTAAACCTTGGAAAACTCGTGTTTGTGTTTCAAAGTTACATATATAGGAGTCTTTCTTATGAAAATAATCTCTTGGTAAATTAAAAAATCTCACAAAACAAAAAAATCTTGTTAAACTGGGAGGTGCAGGGAGCGCTGCCGAGGCGATGCCACCAGTCGGTGCTGAGCTGAAGGTTCCTTGTGTCTGGCTTGGATTGGTGTCACCACACAGGGAACACAGGAAGTGCATCACTTAGGTGTTTCAGTACAAAAGTATGAATGTTTTACACCACAAAGTCTGTCCCCACCCATCTCAGCCTCCACCAGTGGAGTTCTGCAGGGGATGTGGGTGATGAGGGACTCATGCAGACTATTTTGCCTCGGGAGACCTGCACAATAGTGACTGGGCTCCATAGGATAAGCGTATGAGCAAGACCTCATGCACACTTCCTGCTACGTAATGGCAGGAAGGGTGCATGATCGGGGTTTTTTCATCCGCCTGACTTTTGTAGTTTATATTCTATTCTATCAACAATTTTCTGATAATTAAGTGTCCCATCGCTGGCTGAGATCATTGTCATTTTATCACCTAGATCTAATGTATATGCTTTAACAAGGTAAAATCTTTTGATTTTCCACTCTGGGTTTAGTGTCTATCATAAGAATGGCATGGAAGGATTTTAAATTTTACCAGACTGTACATCAAATTCCTGATCAACTGTAGCTTAAAAAAAACTGTTTATGACACTAAAGCTTGTGGAATCCCCAATGTTTCTCACCAAAATTTTACTCAAAAATGGCATCTAGGACATATCTCATGATCCAGTAAATTGTACCCCACTTCACATTATGCTCTGATTGATCGGTTGCTGTAACGTAACTTTTTTATCACTCCAATTGGACCTTATATCACCGCATTAGTTTGGTCAGCTGGATCAGTTTCCTACTCAACAGTTGCACGTCAGTAAATAATTAGTGCCAGTTTATTTCGATGCAAAGAACCAGTTTGTGTGGTGAAAACTATTTTAAATCGGTAATGTGTAACACTGCTCTTAGTAAACCACCTGTGTTAGGATGAGGCTGGTTCTCTGAGGTTGATCTTGATGTTGGCATATCATCATGTTTGACTTGTCTGCGATTTCAAGTATGACAGATGAGGAACCTATAAACCTTCAGGACATTCCCAAGGCAGGATTCCTGGACTTATTTGGCTTGTGACTGCAGCAGTCCCACGAGGAAAGACTTCCTTCCTGCTGCCGTATGAAAGAATACAGATTCCTCCTATGACATCTGAAGCCTCTGTGCAGCTTTTACCTCCTCCTCCACTGTCAAATAGAAAAAATCATGACAAAGTAGTACAGCATTGTGGAATACTTTGGATAGTGTGATAGTGTTGATGAATCTAATGCCACTTGGTTTAAACAGCACTGGTAGGCTGTTTAAAGTAGCTGGGCAGCATTTTAAAAAGCAGCGGTCTTCTTGTTTGGTACACAAGGGCAGCATACTTCCTGAAACATTAATTACTTTTTCTTATGAGTTATTAATCATATATAAAGGTCATAAAAAGATGCAGAAGTTACATCAAAACTCGTGAAAGTGCACTGAAAACGTCAGCATAAAGCATCCGAACTGAATACACTGGAGACATCTCAGAATAATGTTGCTAGAACTGCTCTAAAACTTTCCCTCAAAGGGATCTGCTCTCATTGCACTTTGGTAGTCTTAAGCTTTTGAGGTATGGTTGACCTTTCCAGTAATAAATGGTCTGTCCTCATTGGCAGAGTTAGCTAGATGCACTAAACTTCTTGTTACTCTGTAAATGTGGCCTTCTTTATCCTAAAAGCTTCACTAAAAAGAAACAGGACGTCTCTTTTAGGTTCTTAAACAGTTTTCACGTAGAAGTCCATTTGCTATTTACTAAAGCTCTTAGTATTGCAATGGCCCGGATGACTATTTTTGAGTTGTTGGGTGCAGAACAGGAGACTCCTCCAGTCATTTACTCAGAGTGGAACACCGACTAACTGTATTTCAGGGATCCTATTATAGAGACTGCTTCAAAATGATGCCAATATTAAATAATCACATACATCAGTTTCCTATTTCCTAAAATTACAGCATGTTATGGTAACACAAAGACATTAGGCTACCTGTCGCCATATTTTCAGAGATAATTTATTGATTAGAGAGATCACATTCTATAATACATCCATACAAACTTAAATGTCTAATTAATAGTTTAATCTGAATATATACTGTCTGCATGTCAGGGTTTATTACAAATTCTAAGCAATTAATGAAGTTTCTGCTGTGTTGTTTTGTACGTAAATGCACCCATCAGTCTGCCTCTGGAGACGATCATTTGGATCCTGATGCTGTCTGATACTGGAGAGCTTTAATAATATCCGAGGAAAGACTCCTACAAACAGCTGGAACCAAACTAAACATTGGATCCTGTAGTCCAGGTCTGTCCTGGACTACAGGATCAGCTAAAGACTCGCTAACGTTTACGCTCTCTGTGATGTTCACGGACAGCCGACAGTCTTCTGATGGTGCATTCAGGTGCACTTGGACACCATAGTTCCACTTCGACATTTAATTTTCACATTTTTCTGCAGTAAAATGGGGCTGATGGGGGTTGGTGTTCTGTTGTATTCTTTGGAATTGATTCTGTTTTGCCCAACAAATAAAAAGTTAGCTATTAATAACTGCGTATTTAGCTGGTCTTTAAAAGAATGGAACTAGTTTGATGTTTTGTTCTGTCATTCAGAGATGTTGAGTGACAACTTGTTCTCCTGTGTCTGCCTGTCATCTCCCCCTCCTGTACCCCTTTATAACAGGACCACAATGAAAAGACGCCTTCAGACTTTGCTTTTTTTATTTTCGATAATCTATTTGAAACGCTGCCTTAAGCAGCCCCACACCAAATGTTTAGTGGATGTCAAATAAACCCACTCACTCAATAAGGACAACTGGTAGATCGCAATAAAATAAATTAACTTCTTCAAATCAACAGCGAGCTAATTGTGGTGGCTTCAGAAATCCCACAGAAGTCCCCTCTAATTACAGTAGTCGATTTTTCTTTTTTCCTCTTAAACAAAGGAAACAAGAATCATATGGTTTTTATCACTTCCTGCCATCTTAATGCCTTTGTAAGTAGGGCTTTAAATCCAAAGCTGTTGGATATTGACTTCCCCTCTAATCTGTTCTCTAATGAAACCAAGGCCCCTTTCAGTAGCTTCACCCCAAATACACAGGTTTATTCTTTCTTCTTCGTTTCTTAACATTCTACCTCCCAGCAGCATTCACACAGTATCCACCAACACCCTCCAGGCCTTCTTCATGCCGCTGCCTCTCAGCTGGGAACATGTGTGACAGGCTCTGAAATGGGTTTGAGTGGTAAATTGAATTAGAGCAGGATGCAGAATATGCCAGAATGGCAGGTGTACAGCCGTCTCTGTGTGGACAGCCTGGATTGGCAGCATCTGTGACAGCCAGTGAGGCTCGTTCTGGCTGCTTCTCCACACCGAGTGCCGACAGTCAGCATCTCTGTGACCAAAAAAAAAAAAGGAATTACCGGACGGCCGTGATGAGCCGAGCCAGACACACACTTACAGCTGCAATTGACTTTTCAAAAAGCGGTTAAATAACAGCACAACACAAGCTCTTCAACCTACAGTCAACAAGTTCGCTGATGTCCATTAATTTCACATGAAGCAGGAACGGCAGGTGAGCTCAGCCAATCAGCAGCTTCTCAGCGGCGAGTTGGACACAACTTGTTGTTTGATGGAACTTTTTCAATAGATTAAAACTGCACCGTTGACTGCGGCCACTCGAAACATATTAGACTCCAGCAATGTTCATTAGAAAGTGAACTGATCACACAAAACTGCCATTTCTGATTAGCCTCTGACTGGTGGCCCACATACGCAGTGTTTTCCTGTAATTGTTGTATTCAGTGATGGCAGTTACACAACAATCAGCCAATCAGAGTCCTGTTGGTGCCATCTCGCTGTGCCAGAGCTACAAAATCAGCTTCATTCATGATAGATAGCGACAAAAAGCAGGATGACACTGACACAAATAAGTAGTTGTAAGTCAGAATATAGAAATAAATATCAATAAAAGTCGATATCCTCTGACTGAATACTTTGCTGCATTAGGATATCAGTCATTTTTGGCTCCAGTTATTGGAGTCAGCTACAGTTTTAGACAATAGAGAACAGTTTAGTTCAGTTCAGAGTAAAAGTTTCTCAAGGCTCAGGAGTTTAAAAGTTTGGAAGTACGTCAAGTTTTCACAGGATAAAGTGGTAGTTGGTACACTGGACAGAGGTTTGGGGGTTTGTAGCAGCACTGAACACGAACATCCAGAGAGTAATAATAAAACACCCTTTTTTAAATGTATTTTAATCATCCTGAAGTTGAAAGTTTAAACCTACAGATTTTCACTTTAATATGTGTAACTTCTTGCTGTGTTATACAGTGGTATGGAGTTTAACTAAATAAAATAATTCTAAGTTAATTGATGATTTTGGGTGATATCGTTGATAGCTTTATGAACCTATAGCACCATATGAGCTGCAGCAGTGTTTACCTGCTGCAGCTCACCTGTTCTGAATTATTTCAGCCCAACAAAGTATTAAACTGCAACAAAAACCTGTCAAAGAAAATCCCCTGGTGATACGAACCAACATACAGCAGCAGTATTGATCAGGAGAATCTCCTTTATCTGCCCATAGTATCCTGAACCCGGTCTTCAGATGACTTTACAGCACTACAGATTAATTACAGGACCCTTCAACCTTTTGCGCTGACGTCAAAATAAAAGTCCTTCTTGTCTGATTAGTGTCGAACGAGCAGTCAAAATCATGATAGAGATGTAAAATCAAATCTGTTCATTTTCCTTGTTGACTAGCCTCCTGAAGCAAATGGGATTCAGAAAATATCAAAAACTAGTACATAAAAACACCAAAAAATGTATTATTCACCAAGCTGTGGTCTGTTTCTGGCTCTGTCTACTGAGCAGCTGATGTCAATGTGAACATCAGTTAAAACAATGTGTATTTGGGCTGACACCATTCTGTGTTTGTACATATCTCTGTCTTGGATGACAAAAGAAAGTGAGAAACAATGTGTGAGAGGTTTGTGAAGAAAAGACAGATGTCTGTCAGAAAGACTGAGTCAACTGCAGGAACTGTTAAGCAAATTAATTTGTTCATTTGTTGTTTCTGTGAGCCTTTTTTCTGCTCTGGTGATTCCCAGCCAAATGATTCATTCAGCTGTTATTTCACATTTCTTTGTGCTTTATTGACTTGTTCTGAGTGGAGTTGACTGTAAATAGTGAAAATCTGAAGTCATTGGAGTTATTTGGTGCAGCGTGTACTGAGATTGGAGAGACATGGAGCTCATAGAGTGGAGAGGAAATAAGTATTTATTATTGATTGGTTAACAGAATATGTTTCTGAGTGTTAAAGGCCCAGCTTTAACATTTTAGATCAAGGGTCACAATATTCTGAATAGTCTGAGTTAGTATGTTGTTTGATTACCAAGAGACAACTTAAAACAGAAAACACAAGCTGCATATTGATCCCATGTAAGAGAGCAGAAAAGACTTTTAGACCATTCACCAGCTGAACCCCAAAACACTGTCAGGTTTCAGAGGCATGTTGTCTTTACAAAGGTGCCAAAATTACACAATGTGTCTCAGCTACAAACTGTAAAAACAGAAAGAAATGATGGAGTTTCAACTTTCGCACAGTCCTTTTCCATTCCATCAGGAAAAATAACCAAATCTAAGCTTAAAATAGTGATATTTCCTCAGAATTACTTCAAAAATTCACCAAAAATAAAGAATTCTCATAAAGTAGATTCTGTGCAAATCAAAAATATTTTACACTTAAGTAGCGACTCAATTACATCCAACAGTCATGTGACAAAAATTCACTTTCCAGCTGAACTGCAGGCAGTGCATAGCAAATAGAAAACAAGTATGGAAACAAATCTGAAATGTAAGTAGCATGATATTAATGATATGTAGAGCCGTCTTGTTTTTCCAGTTTTGGTAACAACTGTGTGGAGAAATGTTGTCCATGTTGATTCAAGCTTAAAAAAAGTCACTTTTAGTTTATTTGTTATGTGTGGCTTTGCGTGCAGAATGCATGTTTTCCTTCCCTCTACATCTAGTGATGGTTGTGCTCTTTCCACACGGGTGTAGGACTTTGTATTGAGGTGAAAAATGAGCCAAAGTGACGAAAAAACATGGCAGAAGCAAAAACAAACCACCCAGAAGCTGCTCAGCGTTCGGAGGGTTAATGAAGACTTTATCCAATCTGAGCTCCACGTGTTTCATTTAGCTGCTCACTGTGTTTTGTCCTGTCCAGAGAAAAGACACTACGCGGTGCATTCGGGTGCCTGTTTGCAGCTCCTTTTCAATTATTGTTGGAAATGTGGAGTTGGAATTTATTACCTATACAGTCAGCAGAACAGCATCTCCACATGCTTCCTCAGCACTACAAAAAACTGCCAAATCACCAGAGTTTACGCCAACTGGTTAGACATGGAATATTACTGCTGGCCCTAACAGCCCAAGACAAATTGGATGTTTCCCACGTAGATAGAAGTCTGGCAGAAGGATGAAGCATGTCCTATCAAGTCCTGCTCCCTGGATCTGCTCCATAGATCCCTAGCTAATTTATCACACGCCATCATGTTGTTGTCCTCCTGTAGGCTTGTCATCACCATATTGTACGAAGTAGGCCGTCTGTGCTCGGGGGATTCTCTCAATCCGCTTACTGGAGGTCTGCAGCAGTTAAGTTTCCTCGGAGTGGAGCAGATGCTGCTTTTTTCTGGGATACTGCAGTGTGAGAGCCACATCTGGCAGTGCAGCCATCTCTACACTAATTTACCTTGCAATTTGGTGTTTATGGGATGTTTAGGACCATGTCTCTATTACTATTCTCTGACATTCTACTTTGTATTATTATTATCATTATTATTATTATTATCTGGCCTCTTTTTAAGTCGGTTTGGGACATTTTTGGCTCCAGTTATTGGAGTCAGCGCCACACTTTGAGACAATGGAGGACAGTTTAGTTCAGTTCAGAGTAAGAATTTCTGGAGACTCAGGAGTTTAAAAGTTTGGAAGTACATCAAGTTTTCACAGGATAAAGTGGTAGTTGGTACACTGGACAGAGGTTTGGTGGTTTGTAGCAGCATTGAACACAAACATCCAGAGAGAAAACACACAGGTTTTATTTGGAGTTGAGGCACTTTACGTCTGTTTACTTCTCTGCTGCTCCATGTGCTCTCATAGACTGTAGTTTGATACAGCTGGACTCCCTTTAAAGCTGTTCATATTCACCTAATGTTGTGTTTCTGTTCTCAGATAATAGACCAAGTATCATAGAGTGACTGAAAATAAAACATTTAGACTGAAGGTTAACAATCAGCAGCTCTGCTTCACTAAAATCTTGATTTATAACTGAAAAACATACACTAATTAAAGATTCAACACTAATTTGCCTTGCAATATGGTGTTTGTGAGATGTTCAGGACCATGTGTCTATGTATTATTCTTCTCTGACGCTCTACTTTGTATTATTATTATTATTATCCGGCCTCTTTTTTATTTGGTTTGGGAACTGTGAGGACGTCAGTCAGTAAAATATGAAAGTGTTCTTTTCCTATCTGTGCTGCTGCTGCACTGAAGGGCACTAAAGTCGAGCTGAAAGTGTTTTGGCTTATTTAAGTAATGGTTCAAAGCTATACACAAAGCCAGGGGGTGCCACAAGGCAAAATGTCAATGAGCTAATTAGCCTTCCTCAAAGCAGGGATGCAGATATCATCCCTCTTCAAAGAGCCATTGGGTTCTGAAGAGCCAAACTATTTAGTCGGTCCTTTTTTAGGTCATCCTATCAGTCAGTTTGAAGATATATCATCCCCAGATCTTAAATCTGAGCCCTTCACTTCATCCAACACCTTCCCTGTGCTTATTGGAGGCCGTGGTCCGAGTGAAGGGGAATTCTGTGGGTTTTTCTCGCTGATTTGTGCTGTTGCTACGTGTGAGCGACGCTTTGCCTTCTGTGTTCCTGCCACTGCGGAGGATGAGGTGTCTCATGATCAAGCTGTTGCAGAATAATGCCTCCTCTACATCCCATTGTCGCCGCTAACGGCTCCGGATGACTCACTGTGTCGTTCTGAGGGACCAGCCGGCGCAATATCAGCTAACCTTTTCTCCATAATCACTGCTTTGTAGCTGAATGTCAGAAGCATAATTTGAACATGGGGGAGGTCACTGGCAGCAAAAACTGACAATTAAAGATTCAATTTTGGAACAGATCCAGCTTCCACTTTTCAAAACAAAGTGTCTCAGGAACATTTCTGACAACCACATGAATAATTTATGGATCAATCTGTGTGTGACAGAACTTTCTTCACTGATTACTGTATGTGGTTTGGATTTGTTGTGCTCTAAAATAAAATGTCTGTAACTGATCCTTGTTAGGAATGAGGGAAGAAAAAGCAGCACGTCCAACTCCTGTCCTTGGAAACTTGGTATTATTTTATTTCCTACAGTAGAGCTGCAAAAGAATGTGCTCAAAAATGCTTCATAATTTATGTAGACTGTAAGAACAGCTGACTTTCCCCAGAGCTTGCCTAAACATGGTTTTGTCCCCTTTGAGTGCCTAGCGTTGCTGTTTCTTGTTGGGAATGAACCACAGGCTTAGACCTGTTCAGCACTTTTGCTTCTCTAGCACAATGTCCAATACAAGCTAAACACCAAAAAGATTTCAAATGCCTCTCATCTGTGCATTTAAACTATACATTTGGATTTTTTTCTGACTTCAGACTTCCACTGCTGATGAAACCTACTTTTCTTGGCCTCGGCTACAGGAGGAGGTCAGGATTGCCTCATCCTAGCTTTTTAACCCTCCTGTTGTCTTCATTTATGGGCACCAAAAAATATTGTTTCCTTGTCTGTAAAAAATCCCAAAAATCTGCAAAATAATTCCCCAAACTTATGAAAATTTGAAAAACCTTCAGGAAGAAAATTCCAATAATTCCTGAAAAGTTTCCTTTGAAAGTTTTTTTTTTAAATCCCCCAAATTTGCAAGAAAATTCTTGTAAATATTTTCAAAAAATGAGTAAAAATCTTCCAAAGAAAATCCTAAAAATATCTAAAGTGATTCCATATATATCAGTGAAACTTCTAATATTTTCTTTAAGAAAAAAATCAACTAAAATCCAGCGAAATTCACTGGAGTTTGGTAGATTTTTTTTCAAAGATTTCCCAAAATGTTGAAAATGTGGACATAAGAAGTTTCACTGTGAAAATATTTTTTTCCCATATTTTCAAACTTTCAAACAGGTCAATTTTGACCCGCAGGACGACACCAGGGTTAAAGCAGTTTTTTTTGCTGTGGCTTTGCAGTGCTGCCTCCTCCTGCAGTCTGGGGAATTGCTGCCACCTTCAAGTGCAACAAATCCTTAGACGTAAGTGTGTTAAGCCCCGTGTGCTTTGCCGAGGGTGGAAATGAAGACAGGCTACCCTATGAAGAATGACGGCTCCTTCAAGAGGCAGCTGTCCTATTTTAGGCAGGCGACACTCACCACGATGTGCTGTCTGTCTCAGCCTCTCCCTCCTTCTGTTTTCCTTTTGTTCTTCCTTTCTTTCCTTCTCTATCTCCATCTGTGGCGTGGCGAGGGAGGACCTTTGAGATTGGGGTAAATAAGAGTGGCAGGAAGTGAGCCGAGGCCTCAAAGATGATGTGTAGTCCCCCCCTCAAACATCTTCAAGGATGGAAATGTTATTGATGCATGTTAAGTCCTCTGGGGGTTTCACTCAAAGGACATTTGGGGCCTTTCATCCCTGACATGAAGGTGGAAGGAAACATTATTGAGGTTTCTCCTTTCAGTGGGAGACTTGAAAGGGAAGAGTCGTCTTTCTCCACCCTTTCAGAGAGAAGCCTCATAATTGACTGAAATGGCTGCTCTTTTCTTCATGCCTGCTTCTTGAGGTAATTGGTATTTATGAACTATTTATGGTCCATCTTTGCTGGTGTCAGCTCCACACGCAGCAGAAAAGATATTTATATATATATGTGGGACAGAAGTGAAGCTGCTCCCTGATTTTCCCTCCTCCAGAATAAAAGTGTCTGTTTTTGTTTTGCCCGTTTTACATTTTCATAAATGGAGCTGGGTCATGTGTTGCTGATCTTACATTATCGTCTGAGCAGGACCGAGGGACCGCGGCTGTTTTGTGGTTTTGACCCAAACCGCCATCCCATCTGTGATAGTCATTTAAGTGAAATTGTTATCATACGATTAAACCACACAGTCTGTAAAAATAAAGTGTATCCGTCCAACCAGGAGTCCCCTATTAGAGCCTAACTGAGGAGGCAGTGGTGGTTTGTTGGATTGGATTGGTTTAGTCAGTGATTGGTTTAGTCATTGTAGAGTTGTGGTTGTAGAGATGACTATATTTGTGTTCTGACTTTTCATCTGTCATTATTAGTGAGATGGCATTTGGGACTAAGAGTAAAATATCTTAAAGTCTCACTACAGTCATTGATGAAAACTCTTAAAACTCATCTCTGGGTATCCAAACCCAACCAAATGATCTTCCTATATAACTCAACTGAATTCTCAGTGAAGTTTCTGCACCTGTAGTATGGTAGGAAAGGTTTGAAGGAACCATAAAGCCCATGTAAGGAGGCAGGAGGCAGAATGGAGGAAACCAGGATTCACATCATTTTCACTCTTTTATTTTCAGTTTTTCCTCACTAGTTAAAAACTGTGTTGTTAGGTTTTGGAAAATATCACACTCTCACAGTTATAACCACATGTTAAAAGGTTGGTTAGGTTCAGGCACCAAAGCTACATGATTAGGTTTAGGAAAATATCAAGGTTTAAGTTAAAGTACGACCATTTTGTAACACGTGTGAAGCTTCTCCTCCATTTTCCAATTTACCAAGACGATAACTCCCATCTAATATATGACTGGCTGAAAAGGAGTTGACAGGAAAGCAATAAATTAAATAGCAAAGTTATGTGGGATGTTTCCTTAAACATGTAACTGACCAGTTTATTTGTACAGAAATTGAATTCTTGGAAGATTTGGTTGGAGTTTTACCCTGTCGTTCAGAAGTTTGGGGTCATCCAGATAATTCCATGTTTTCCATGAAAACTCACACTTTTATCCATGTGCTAACATAACTGCACAAGGGTTTTCTAATCATCAATGAGCCTTTCAACACCATTAGCTAACACAATGTAGCATTAGAACACAGGAGTGATGGTTGCTGGAAATGTTCCTCTGTACCTCTATGGAGATATTCCATTAAAAATCAGCTGTTTCCAGCTACAATAGTCATTTACCACATTAACAATGTCTACACTGGATTTATTATTCATTTAATGTTATCTTCATTGAAAAAAAAACTGCTTTTCTTTTAAAATAAGGACATTTCCAAGTGACCCCAGACTTTTGAACGGTAGTGTATATTTAGATTATATTTAGCTTTTTTCCATTAAAATAATCTTTTCTTTCCATAGAAAAACACTGAGCTGATCCATATTGTTGCTTTTGCCAGAAAATGCAGATCTATGGAGTTCCCACAACTCTCCACGCTCAGCTCGAGCACGCCAGCTTACCTATAGCTCTGCTAGAGTTTTACATCTGCTTGAAACCAATTCAGTAGAAGAATAATCTGGAAGTCCCAACCTGCAAGATGACCAGATTAGTTCTTCAGGTGTAAAACCATCAGGTAGCTGCAGTTTTAAGGTGGAAATGCTCAGCCTCGGCATTGAGTGCATATTTCCCTAATGATTTACCTTCCAGCATCTTTCAAAAAAAAAGCACCATATGGGCTGTTAACAAGGTAGAGAACTGAACTTTTCGAGGATTTTTCCATGAATTTGTTGTTTTGTTCCACTGTAGAGTTTAATGCTTGGTTTCTCAAACACGCTTATAAATCTGTTTTTTAAATCTTGTACATCAATGAAAACTACATGAGATCATTAGAGTGAGGAGCTTCATGTTTTTGGTGAAGCAGGACGGTATGTGAGCAAAGACACGGACATGAAACTCCCATCTTTGTCAGCAGACGGTGGGAACAAACTGTGTGTACTTTGGAGCTATGTGTCCCTTTGTTCAGCGCCATACAGTCGGGGGCTTATCTCCTGCTCTCCTTCCTTTTTTATTATTCTGTTTATCCTACTGTACAGCTATATCCACATTCTGACTGACTGAGCTAATTGTTCCTGCTCATGCATTCTCTGCAGATTCAATTATACGCCACTCTGGGCATCCTGAAAAAAAAAGCAAAATGAGGGTGGGAAAAAGAGGGATGTTAGCTGAAAGTGTGGGAGAGTGAAAAATGAAAAGGTAAAAAGCGAAGAGGAACTTGAGAAGGTCATAGATAAGAGAGGGAAGAGCTGGGAGAGAGAGGGAGAAATAAGGGAGGATGAGAGCAAAGAAGTGGAAGCAGGAGGGATAAATTAGAGGGAGTAAGAGCAGTCCCTGGAGTCATATATTTATGTAAAGGGAAAATCAGCTCACTGGAGTGAACGCTGTAATGGCACCCCTCTGTATAATGATTGGCGCTGACCTCCCAAATAAGAGGATTAGTTTGTGCCTGAGCTGGCCAGAAATAATGGACCTCACCTTCGCTTAGCTGCAGTTTGACACAGCAGAAAATAGTTTGGGAATCAGAATAGCTCAGCAGCAGGAGGCTTCCCTCCGCCTCATTCATCTGCATCACCATTGTGTCAGATTGGACATGCATTCCTGCATATCTGCCAGGTTCACGAACAGATGGCATAAATGTACCGCCACTGGACCCGTGTTGACTCATAAAATACTGCAGTAGACATCATGGAAATAAGCCTCTGCAGACGGTAATATGTGGCGGTAATTTATTTCTTCCCTCCGTTTAACGAGTAGCGCGATGAGCTACTGTTTCTGTTATTTACATGCCAGGCTGTCTGTGGAAAATGAGCTCTTGTTATTGTAGCTTTCGGTCAGGCGGTGACAGGGCAAGTCTTCTGCTCCCAAGAATACTGTGGCTCAGCAGCGAATGTTGTGGCTAATGTCTGACTGCAGGGCATGCTCTCCTTTTGTGTGCTCTGAACCAGCAGGATTAAAGCATCCATCTTGCTCTCCCGCTTCCCTCTAATGGTATTAGGAACAGGCTGGATAGGTTTCAGTATTCCGTTAAGGAATATCTGATATGGCGACTGGCTGATTCAATTAAGTAAAAGGCCAGGTAGGAGGGAATGAGTGCTGGTGTAATAGCCTCTGAGCTGCAGAGCTCAAAATGGGGCATTTTAATGTGGAAAACCCCCACATACAAAAACACATATATTATATTCTCATTACCAGAGGACGGCTGTGGGTTAGTGGGCTATTTCTGCCTGGGTGGAGATCTTGGTCATTCAGTGATGTGAATAAAAATAACTCACTAGAATGACCACATGACACTCTGCCTTTCATGCAGTGCATGCTGGGATGGGCCTCCACCTCTGGTGATCTGTGGCAGGAGAGGCAGATAAAATGGACCTAATAATAACGCAGTTGGTTCAGAAATATTAAACCAGCCAAACAGGGTTACTGCTCATCTCAAGAAGTGATCCTGTCACATTTTTACTCACTGTGGACTCATTTTCACTGCAGTATAAAGTCCTGTACCTCTATGGAAACAAAACAACCTTGACTAGAAATGTAGAGAAGTTAAAGTTCATTTTTTTTGCAGAATAATAAAGTTAAAATGCCATTAAATAATTACAGAAAAATCTAAGTTAAACTTCTTTGATTACTCATTTTACAGAAATGGAAAAAACAGGAATCAATATGTACAATATTTTTCAAAATGCTCACAGGTGTTACCAATATTAAAGAGAAAAAAGAACTTGGGGACTCCACATGCTGGAACCCAGACTGGCCTCCTATCTGCTCTGTTAAAACACATCCTGTAGTTCAGCCCAGAACAGATGAAATGTCTCACAATTTTCGTCAAGAGACTGTTTGTCTCAACTGAATCATTCATAGCATTATTGTTGTATAAGAGAGCACAGAATATTTTCTTTTTTACAGAATCTGATTACAATAAAAGGTTACTTTTGTGATTTTTTGAAATGAGACATGCAGAATAACGATTATTTGATGAAAGGTCACAGTTTTAGGCTCAGATTTGGTCGTCTGAGGAATTCAAGGAATGACATAAAGTTGACAATCCAGTGATTGCTTCTGTTCTTACAGTTTTTAGTTCTGAAAAAATGTGTAGTTTTGGTTAGTTTTTTAAAGATAGCATGTCCTTCAAACCAGAGGCAGGTTTTAGGGTTGAGAGGATTAATGAACACTTCCTTTAAAGTGATAATTATCAGGTGGTAAACATGCTGCAGTTGTGATGTAAAGTAAAATAATATGTCCTTCAAACCTGCTGGTGTGTTTGGCGTTAAACATAATCATAAGTCAAAAAATTATATTCATATCTGAGCTTTCAGAGAACAAATGATTGAACTAAATACATGCAATTCAGTGTCAAACCCCTCAATGCCGTTCACTCAACCGTGTTTAATATAGAAAATCACATTCATCTTTAAATTCTAGTGTAGATTTCGTCTCTTTACTAAACCAGAGCATGAAACTGCAATCTCTTTGGACAGATATCAAAAAGTGTCCCAAATAACAGTCTGCCTTATGGTGGCATATGTGGATACGCCACGGCCACAACATATTTTTTCAGTGTGTTTTTCACATTCACAGTTTTTTCAGACTGTGAACACGTGAAGTAAAAACAGCCGTTACCGTTTTCTTACATTGCGAGTCTGTAAAATAATAGAGCAAAAGAAACAGATTTAGGTTTTTTTTTTGTTGTTTTGCTTTTTCACAGAGAGGAAACTGACAGCAGTATTTTTAACTCCACAGTTTCTGCTGTGTGAAAAACAACGTTACGTTTTGGGGCTTCTTCTTCACATCCCGTCTGAACACAGAAATTTGAGAAGTTTTACATCTGAAATCAGCATGTTCCTCTCTTCCAACCCCTGACCTTTCCAGTTTAACATTCATCATAACTGCTGCTCTTCAACACCTGATTATTCTACAAATATGACCAGTCGAAGGATCCGCTACAATCACAGATTCTAGAATTAGATGGAGAGTATTCTGACCTAAAGAGAGAGTTTACCCGACATCCTCGGCTCCGTTACGCTACAACGCTTCCAAATAGATTTCTAATGCATTAAGACTTTCATAGTGTGTGGGGAGCAGAAAAACCCAAATCTGTTTCTCCACTTCTTCCAGCTCAGTGGTCGGGTTATCGCCGCCGTTTGGTGTCTTCACGCCATCAGGTCCCACTGCTGTCTGGAGCCATTGGGTTTCCATTACCACAAATCCATTCCATTCATTTAAAATTAATGGCCGTGGACCTTCCCTGACCCCAGAGATAAGCCGGCCCACTCTTTTCTCTTTAGAACACCTTGAGGATTTGCTTTTCGTCTCCTTATCGGTCCGTCAGTAGGTCCTGCTGGAGTATGGACATATCAGGGTGGTCACTGGAAAAACAAACATTTCCTCCCGTGGTTGAGTTTTTCTGCTCTGTTTTCATCAGTATTTTCCACATGAAGCTTTAGAAGGTGGGCTGTGGAATTAAATTAGAATGTTGTAGCAGTTTCTGGTTGTTTTTTGATCACGTTGACTTATTTTTCAGTTCATTATAAAGTCACCTATGTAGAAACCACAACTCAAACATTTATTTCATGCAGAGTGACTCCATTATAATGTCTGAAATCATAGGAAAGACAAAAACAACATTGGTGTTACCAGTACTGGAAAAAATGTTGATATTTTATTACTCATATTTTAAATTTCTTTCCATAATTGAGCAGGAATCTCTCTGAATTTTCGTCACATCACTGCTGGTCTTAGTTTAGTCGCTAACGGCTTCACGGTGCACCGAGGAGGATTTTAATTTTCTTTTTTACAAAATGTCGTAAATACAAAAGGTTCATTTTTGGCAATTTTTAAATTGAGACATGGGGAATAAACTGATAATGATGAGATATCCCAGTTTTAAGCTAAGATTTGGTTTATTTTCTCAACAGAATGGAACATCAGGTGACGAGTTCAGGGACCACTGGGAAGTTTAGACTCTCTTCTGGTTTCACAGTTTCTGGCCTCTAAATTCTGTCATTTTGAGGATTTGTAATGGCTTTTTTTGTTTGTTTGATTGTTTTACAGATAGCATGTCTTATGAATCCACCAGTAGTTTTTTGTGGTTTAAAGGGTTAATACCTGACTTTACTTCATGGTTTGTTTGTTTTTTTTTGAATAAATACTTCAGTTTGTTGGTTGTGTAGTTCTTTAGCATGGTTATAAACTGTATTTTCTTAATTTTATTGCACTAAAGAGTCTCAGTAAATCAAGAATCAAAGAGTCTTGAGCAACTTCAAATGCATGTGCCATATTTTCTCAGTTTTATCTCGTATGTGGGTAGATTTACCAGTTTAGTAGTGAATCTGTCTGTTCATGGTGACACCAGCAATATTGTAACATTCCATACAAACATCTAAACCAACGAAATCAACCTCCAGCTTAACCCTCCTGTTGTCTTCATTTACATGCAGCAAAAAATATTGTTTCCTTGTCTGAAAAAAAAATCCAAAAATTCTGCGAAAAAATTCCACAAATTTCTGAAAATTTGGAAAACCTTCAGGAAGAAAATTCCAATAATTCCTTAAAAGTTTCCCTTGAAAGTTTTATTTAAAAAAAGAAATCCCCCACATTTGGCAAGAAAATTCTTGTAAATATTTTCAAAAAAAGTAGTAGAGTAAAAATCTTCCAAAAAAATCCTAAAAATATCTAAAGTGATTCCATATATATCAGTAAAACTTCTAATATTTTCTTTAAGAACATTCACAAAAAATCAACCAAAATCCAGCGAAATTCGCTGGATTTTGGTAAATTTTTTGTGAATGTTCTTAAGAAACATTTTTAGCATTTCCTTTTTTCCCCACCAAAAAATGTTCAAAGATTCCCCAAAAATGTTGAAAATGTGGACATCAGAAGTTTCACTGTGAAAATATATATCTTTAAAACGGGTCAATTTTGACCCGCAGGATGACACGAGGGTTAACAACATTATTATTAATTCTTTCCATGGACTAGCTCCAGACTTTAGATTCATCTGTGGGTACCTGAAGGGTTAACATCACTGGAGGAAACAGTGGAAAGCAGATTTTCAACTGTGTTCTAATTATATCAAATTACTCACAGTGTGAAGAACCTGTTCTATATCATTTTCCTGTTTCTGACAGCTGGGTGGAAACGTTCAACAATGGCTGCTCTGGTGAAATGAAGCTGATCCACATTTGAGTGCTGCTTTTGTCCTACATTTCCAGAGCTAAGTGTATACAGTCTGGCAGATGGTACTGTAAACACACACACTCCAGAATGTAAAAAAAAAACACTCATCTAAAGAGCCCTCGATGCAGAATGTTCCACCCTTAAAGCTGAGATGTATTGCTTTTACTCTTTATTTTTATTCTGGCTGCTCTTATCCACCATGAAAACGCCGTTGTGTCTGTTCAGAGTCATGAGATGCACCAGGCAGGATTCATCTGCCACCATGACTCACTGAATGGGGAGAAGGGTGAGGATTGGGGGAAGTCGGGGACATTACCCCCTCCCATGCACCCTGAGGACACGGCCATCGGTGGTGGAGGGGGGGAGGTTCTCTTATCAGCAGGACAGCACCCAGCGCTCTAATCACCGGGTCCCAGAGACAGCCGGAGGTAAAGAGTGGATGGATGAGCAACATCCAAGGAGAGGAACAGAAAAAAGAAATGAGAGAGAGGAGGAAGAAGGAAAAAAGCTGTTTATACCTCTTAGGTTACATCAAATGACAGCTGCTTTCCAGTTCGATGCATAACTGAGTAGAAATCCTTTTGGAGAGCAGATTCTGTCCCACAGCACATTGCTGATGAAATATTGAGACTTTTTAGTTGCATCATGAGCCTCTCAGCAACAACAGCAGGTTCCACCTTTAGAGGAACCTTAACAAGTGGCTCCAAGCGACAAAAAAACAGAAAAAGGCCTGGAGAGAAGGCGGTTATCTGAGTCGAGGTCAATTAATGGATTTGATAATTAAATCTGTCTTCAGATTAATACTACTGTGGCTTTAGAACCTGACCTGTTGCTGCTCTGCTGCTTCTTTGGCCTGACAGACTGAGGAAGGAATTCTGCTCATCACTTAAACATAAAATAAAGAGGATCTGACCAAATGTTAGCAACACAGAGTAAAAAACGCTGATGAACTGTGAACATCAGGGTGAACAGGTGGTAATAAGAGTCCAGTTTGTAAATGCACATATAAGCTGCAGTGTGTCTGACAGTGATCTGTGTGATCCTGGTCCTGGTCCTGGTTCTGGTCCTGGTCCTGGTCTCAGGTGGTGACCATAGGTTGAGTGTATTGTGGTGTTGTGGTGGTGGTTGAGCTGGATGTGATAGGGAGTTGTGTGACGTGGTGGACTCTGTAAACCCGTGAATAATTTTCCTGAGAGAAGCCTTTAGAACGGCCGCTATCTCTGAATGCCGTAATTAAAACGTCTAAACCGAACTCCGACAAAGCTCTCCTCCTGGGCTCGCCATGGGCTACTTGTACAGTTCTGATCCGCTCGCTGCTGAGATCGTTCAAATGCTGCAAACGCACTCGCCTGAATGAACCTGTTTGCTGCTGCACCAACAAGCGTCTAGATTCACAGTCAGACGAGCTGCTTGTAGCTGGCCTTAGAGCAGCAGCACATAGGAGAGGTCTCTGATAGGACGCCCCCATCTGCTGGACAGCAGTCCTCTGTGTCCTCCAGAACTAGATAAAGTTAAAAAAAACAAGTTTGATTCCGGATGTGACCGTGGGTTTGGGTTTGGTTAATGTTAGCCACAAAACCATCAGTTGGGATTAGGACTGGGCAAAAATGACCACTTTTTAACCCTTAAAGTGCTGATAAGTGCACTTTGCATCTAAATTCACATCCTTACTTCTAAATGTTTTTTTGGCTCTTGAGGTGTTTTTTCCAGTGAGGAGTTCATATTCAGTGAAATTGTACAAGTCAGTCGTGGAAATGCTTATCTCTGTGACAAAGTTATCTTGAATTTAAACCAGATTACATTAAATCAGTTACTTTAATTATGATTACAACTGGCATACAGCCATCTGTTGATGTCCATCTCTACTAATGAACTTGTGAAATACTGATGAATCATCCTTGCATTGCTATGTTAATATCTGCAGGATCGTTCAAAAGTTTGGGGTCATCCATGTCCTTATTTTAAAAGAAAAGCTTTTTTTTCAATGAAGATAACATTAACTTAATGATAAATCCAGTGTAGACATTGTTAATGTGGTAAATGACTATTGTAGCTGGAAACAGCTGATTTTTAATGGAATATCTCCATAGAGGTACAGAGGAACATTTCCAGCAACCATCACTCCTGTGTTCTAATGCTACATTGTGTTAGCTAATGGTGTTGAAAGGCTCATTGATGATTAGAAAACCCTTGTGCAGTTATGTTAGTACATGGAGAAAAGTGGGAGTTTTCATGGAAAACATGGAATTCTCTGGGTGACCCCAAACTTTTGAACAGTAGTGTAGATATTCTGCAAAGACTCTAACGATGGAAGATGTGAAAAGCTGAGACTATCCTGCTCCATGTATGTCTACCCCTACAATGATCCGGAGCTTCAGAGTGAAGGTTGTGGAATTATCCTGCAAACAGCCTCAGGCTCATTGGGTTAAAAAGCCGTTAACCTAAAAGAATTTAAAAGTGTAATTGCAGCCCTGCATGCGTCATTGTTTTGGACAACACAAATGATGAGAAAACGACTGTCGAGTTCACGTCTGAACACTGATTCGTTTGGGTGAAATCCGGCTGGTTCCCTGCTGGCAGCGTTCTTTGTCAACTCATCCTGAGGTTCTAATGCAATGAGGAAGCGCTACAGGCTGTAAATAATAGATTCATATTTCATCAAGCAGCTCTGAAGCACCAGAACCAGGTACGGCTGTAACCCAGAGCTCTGTGATCGAGCACACACTGTTCATTCTCCACACTTGATTTAGTGCTGCGACCGGTGGAAAAGAAAGACAATAGGATTGGTGCTATTGATAATTAGTTTTTAATGTGCCTCACTCATCATGTCCAATTTCATGCCCCTTAGGCAGCTGATCACAGATTTAATCAACACGTTATTGCTCGCTATCCTTAAACCGGCTGGGGGAGGAGGTTTCTCTGGGAGCGTTAGGAGGACGGTGTCGGTGTGTGTTAGGAGGACGGTGTCGGTGTGTGTTAGGAGGACGGTGTCGGTGTGTGTTAGGAGGACGGTGTCGGTGTGTGTTAGGAGGACGGTGTCGGTGTGTGTTAGGAGGACGGTGTCGGTGTGTGTTAGGAGGACGGTGTCGGTGTGTGTCAGGAGTGTTACTAGGACGGTGTTGGTGTGTGTTTGGTGTGTGTTTGTCAGCGTGTTCATCCATCCCAGCCATGTCCCTCTCTGATAGACACTGAATGTGTTCCAGGCCATTAACCAGGACCACGTTTGAAGATGACGTGCTCAGAAACATGCGCTGCGTTGCAGGAAGCCTTTGTTATTGTGTTTCTGGAGAACAGCAGAGCATTAGAGTCCTTCACTAGATGAATACTGATGGAAGCAGGCTGGTTACATCTGATTTTTAGGGGATCTTATTGGTTTTGTTGCTGTGTGAGGTCAGCTGAAGGTCCTGTTCTGTATTATGAGATATAAAATAATATAATAATGCTTGTTATTTTATTTATGATTAAATGTGCTGTTCCTCACACAAATGTCAGAAATGGTGCTTCAGTTTAGAGTAGGTTGCTCAAACCTCATTGAATCGGGTTTACGGGTTTAATACTTCAGCTACTTCAGACATATAATCTTGATGAGCTTTCATTTTGGGATTGTTGTTTTGCAGTTTGTGTAGCGTGCACAAGTTAGCATCTACAGACTATAGCAGACCTTATTAGGGACAGAGTTACTGAGCTACTGTTGGCTGAACAGTGAACAAATCTCTGTTTGATGCAAAGTTGTCATTTATAGTATACTAGTCATTTCATTTTAAAAATATAGACTCTTTATGACCCATTTATGTGTACAGAAAAGGCTGCACACACCCAGCATAAAATATAAATATATTACATGCACCACTTACTAATGCTTTGTCCAGTTCCTTTGGTTTTCCTGGAAGTATGGTGTTGCAGAATTCACTCTGCAAACAGTCCCTGTGTGTTTTATGTGTAGCCACAGCGTCAGACTTCGATAACTTGTTAGATATCTAGTAAAACATCACTAGAATGTCTTTACTTTTATTTACAGTCAAAGCTGTTGTCTTCCTGGGAGTATTTTATTGTAACTTGAGTTGTTGCTTACAGGATCAGTCACTTCTTCTAGTCCGTCCATCACCCATAGAGTGAATATAGTATTATAAATCCATGTGTGTATTTGGACAGAGACTAGCCGCCAGATCAACAGTTTGAAAGAAAGCTCCTACTTTAGTATCGACCACCAGATGTCTGCAGTAATCCTTCACTCCTCAGGAGCACCGCTGCTTTAGCTGGTCAATCCTCAACACTTTTTTCCTCTGCTCCAGTCACTTTTGTGCGGCTGATTGTATTCTCGTCGACAACTTCACAAGTCGGCCGACCGCTGCTCTCCACAAAGAGACTAAAATAGGCTGTCAGAGAAAAGGGGAAGAGGGAGAGAACGACGAGCAGTGGCAGTGTTTATCTAGAACTGCTTCGCTCCCTGGCTGGGAGGTTCTGGAGGCCTTCATTAAATGCAGCTCAGGCCCCGGTGAAGCCCTGCCTAATGTCCCTATCATCTCTGGAGTGGTCCGCTCTCCGTCCACACCACTCATGTTTAATACATCTCTGCAGTCCTCGTCATTTAACCTCACCTCTGGAGGTGGAGGGTCGAGGTGGGATGGCGGAGGCTCCCGTAGACCCACAAGAGGCAAAGCATCCTCAGTTATTCTTCTCCCACTCCTCCATTTGCCTAACATGGCAGAGCTGCTGATTGCTGTGTGATCTGAAGCCACCACGCTGTGAACCTGAACTCAGGGAGGTCTGGGGGAATCTGTGTTTCTCTGAACCACTTTGTTCCTCCTCTCCAGTGTGCCGAGGCTGAATGCTGAAGCAGGGGAGACTTTCTGACTGAGCGGTTTGTTCTGTTTGTGAGCTCCGGTGCTCAGCTTCTGGTTAAGAAAAGAAACAAAGAAAAGCTTCTCTGGTGAGATTAAAGGCTGTCAAACTCAATCAGGCCTTCGTCAAGCAGAATGAGTGTTTGGTTGGAACTGACAGCATCTGAGATTTCCCTTACATTGTGTTCAGGTTGCGTGACTTTGAATTTGTCGAGCTCATTAAACACTAAACTGTTTGGCAATTAATGGACAAGCTGAGAATGAATGTCATTTCTGTTTAGACACCGAGGCCTTTAAACCTCTGAACTCCAAACAGTTTGTGGACATTTTTTTTTGATCCTGTCACATTTAAACTCACTGTTGGTTCATTTTTCACTACTTTATAAAGTCCTGAACCTCTATGGAAACAGAACAACCATAACTAGAAGCAGAGAGAACGAAAACAAGTATTTTATGCAGTATGACAGAATTAGAACGCCAAAAATCATTTTAAAAATAGGAGACAAATGGTAGAATTTCTTGATTTTCTTTGACAATTTATTTTACATAAATTACAAAAACCTGCAACATGCACAACATTTTTCTAAGTACCTGCTGGTGTTACCATTACTAAAAGAACAGAAAAAAACAAGGACTCACTGCATACTGAAGATATGTTACTATTCACATTTAGAATTTGTGTCTCCACTTGTCTCCTATCTGCTCTGTTTAAACACTGCCTGCAGTTCAGCCAAAAAGTCCCAGAATTTTCATCATGTGATGGTTGATCACAGAGGAGTTGCTGGTGTTTTCCTGCTGCAATGAGGACCACAGAATTCTTAGTTTCGCTGGATTTTAGTTGATTGTTTTGTGAATGTTCTGAAAGAAAATATTAGAAGTTTCACTGATATATATGGAATCACTTTAGATATTTTTAGGATTTTTTTTGGAAGATTTTTACTCATTTTTTGAAAATATTTTCAAGAATTTTCTTGCCAAATTTGGGGGATTTTTTTAAAAATAAAACTTTTAAGGGAAACTTTTAAGGAATTATTGGAATTTTCTTCCGGAAGGTTTTGCAAATTTTCAGAAATTTGTGGAATTTTTTTGCTGAATTTTTGGATTTTTTTTCAGACAAGGAAACAATATGTTTTGGTGCACCTAAATGATGACAACAGGAGGGTTAAAGACTAGAGGCGAGCAGAAGAAAACATGTCTGTGCTCTTTTTAAAGGTAGAAAGAAATCCAGTCTGCCTAGGAGCACCTCTAAAGTCCTGCGTTAACGAGTCCTAAAAAGTCTGATTAAGGCATAGAAAGCCAGAGCTGTGTTTGTTTGGGGGATTGTTGCTGGACGGCTTCTTGGCTGGGAGCAGGACTTCCTGGAGTGTCTGCTGGTTGCCTAGCAACATCACACTGTCTTTGGTGTGATATCTCTGTAAAAACAGAATTATCCCACTTTGTGTTTTGATCCTGCCAAACAATGCATGAAAGGTAACGGGAATATCAGCACCGCCGTGTGCTGCTGCTGGAGGTGACGTTTTATTCTGGAAACACGCAGGAAACCCAATAAAACAACAACAAGTCGTCTTCTCAGGACCTTCAAACTGCAAAACTTTAGAACTAATCTAAAAAAGAGATTTGATCAAAGCCTATGCTGTAAAAAATTAAATAACAGATTTTATAAAAAGAGAAATACAGTCATTTTCCACAAATCAGATCCATTTTCTAGCCTTAATAATGTGTATTTTAATATTCAGTACTAATCTACAATGTAGAAAATAATACATATAAATAAAAAGCACTGAATGAGAAGGTGTGTCCAGACATTTGACTGGTAGTGTACATGATCTTTAAAAAAACTGAATTTCAACACATTATCACTGACTTCAGATATTATATACAGTCAAAATACATTCATACGATATTTTTGCTTTGAAAAATAATCAAACTGATTGTTCTATTTCTGTCATTT